>NC_056498.1:12348226-12351781 GCF_014905685.2 Nematolebias whitei
ATGTGTGTGTGTGTGTGTGTGTGTGTGTGTGTGTGTTTGTGTTTGTGTGGGGTGTGTGTGTGTATATTTTCTAGTTATAACCTCACTCTACCAGCCGCCACTGTACATGACTTTTCATTTAAGCATGAAAAAATAATCACAACTAATCATGCATAAAAAGAAGAAGAGTGTATAAACATACAGCAGCAAAGTAAAAATCATATCAATTTAAAGGTACCACCTGAAATATGTTATTTGAGGTGTACTTTTATTTTATTGTCAGGAAAATTTTACTTTGAAGGCACGTCTTAATACCTGTAGTGTGACCAGAGTAAAAGAGCACTGGTCCTTTTTTGGTTCAATTTCTCAGATCCCGCATGAGGTTCATTATTTCTATATACTGCTGATGGCATAACTATGCTAAACATACACTTGGGGTTGTACCATTGTTAAAAGACAACTAGTGGTTTTGTATTCTGGCTGAGGATTTAAGTTCTTTTAACTCATGGGAAACACTACTTAATGAAGGCAGCAGAATTATAATTAGTTTATAATTAGAAACATATATTATGATTTATTCAGTAATTGAAGCCTTGAGTAAATCACGGTCCTTGTTTTATTTATTTATTTGTTTTGTTTGTTTTTTTAAACAAAGCTGCAGGTAAGCTGCTGAGTAAAACGCAAATAAAACTATAGACATTGCATTACCTGCAAAAATGCTGTGTGGATGCTTATTGCAGAAGAACTTGTTGAAAAACAATTGAAATTAGCTAAAATTGGGATGAAATGTAGCTGAAATGGAAGAACAAGCCTAATATAGCAGAAGAAAGCATAAATAACACATATTTGCTGAATTAAGTTTCAATAAGCAGAAATTATCACAAAAAATATGGAAATTAGCTAAAAATACTGAATTTTGCTAAAATAACTGAAAAGTAGCTGAAAAAGCAGAAAGAAGCTTAAACTAGAAGAACGAAGCAGAACAAGTTGAAATTAGCTAAAAATGTGGAATTAGCTGAAAAAGATAATATTAGTAAAAAAAAAAAAACTGCTAAGTAGTAGCTGGAATTACTGAAAACGCTGAAACTAGCAGAAAAAAGTTGAAAGAAGCATAACATGCTGAAATTAGCGTAAGGAAGTTTATTAGCCTGAAAGTAGCAGAAATTACCACAAAAACTTGAATTTATCTGAAAACAGCTAAAATTAGTTAAAATGCTATAGTAGCTGAAAAGGTAGCACATTCTTAAATTAGCAGGATAAAGAAGAAAGAACACATTTGTCCAGCCTGAAAGAAGCAGAAATGAACAGAAAAACTGGATTTTATCTGAAAAAAAAAGCTGAAATTAGCATAAGACATGAAAAGTAGCTAAAAAAAAGCAGACATAAGCTTAAATTGCCAGAAGGAGGTGGAGAGCACATTTTTGCTTAACTAGTCTGAAAATAGTTTAAACGAGTGCAAAAAAAATGTGGAATTTGCATAAAAGCTAACATTAGCATAAAACAGCTAAATAGTAGATGAAATAGTAGAAAAACCTGAAACTTGCAGAAACAAGCTGGAAATAGCAGAAAGAATTAGAAGAAGCACAAAAATGTTGTAGTTAGCAAAAAATAATCTGAAAAGAGCAGAAAGCAGCTGAAAAGCTTTAAATTTGCAGAAGGATGCTGAAAGAAGCTGAAGCAGAACAAAGTGTGGAAGAAGCAGTTGAAGGTTGTAAACAGATCTAAATATCTGAAGGATGTAAAATGAGCTCAAATCACTTTCTATGAGGAAAAAAAAGCCACAAAAGGCTAAATATTTTAAAAAGCTAAAGTTGCACCAATATCAGAAGTTATAGCAGGATTGTCCTGAAAGAGCTGAACGTTTTGATTTGTGATTTGTTGAAATAGTTTGAAAACTGCAGGATGAAAATCGTGCCAGAAAATGTACAAAAGAAAAGAGGATCACAATAGAGTGAATGCTTCTTAAGCATTCACACAACTTCCACAATATTGCAATTTGCTTAAATTGTATATTTAATATTTAAACTATTCTACAATACTGTGGGCAATTAAATATTAGGCCAGGTAACGAATATATTGACGAAAAAAGAAGCCATGTGAATACATTTCTTTTCTGTTGTTACCTTCAAAAATGTGCAAATTACCAATGTAATGGTGGAATATTGTTGCCATTCGCTCACCCCGACTCTCATATATGCACCAAACCTTACGTGTATCTCTTAGCGATAACTGCTATGTGGCTCGCAGGCCATGGTCAGCAGAAGCCCTCAGCCAACCTGATCGATAGGGAACCCAATTGGAGAGATGAAGCCCATGAATCAACCTGTCAGGACATGAACAGCACACACACACACACACACACACACACTTCCAGCAGGATCCGTGCTGTTGGCAGTAATTTAAAGCATTGCACATTAAAATTTGATGTGTGTGTTTTTGCAGCTTTTTCTCACAGCTAATTAACTTACACACATGCTAAAACACAAGCAGGTTTACTGTTCTTTTTTCTGTGACAGCTGCAGCTTTTTTAGTTTAAAACTTTATTATGGGATGTATATTAGTGCTATATGTATTTGCAGTAAGTCTCTCTTTACTTGGGGGATACGTACACAATATTTGTTTTTGTTCTTGAAATCGTTTAGTTTATCAGTAGGACAAATAATTATTTTAATACATATAGTTTTGTAACTTTTAAATGCACTCCATCTGTTCAGCGTACGGAGTCCCTCAGTGATGTGCTGCAGGAACTTTCTGGTTCTCCAATGTGCAGTTTTGTGGCAGTTAATGACCCAGCTACATCTATACAATGGTCAATGGTTTAATTTGAACTTTAGCTGTATTCATTTTTATTTTGCAGTGGCCTCATTTTTTTTTTATCATATGCACTTGAACTTGTTCATGCCATTGTTATGTATCAGACAAATGTCTGCCAGGTAGAGCAGATTGACAGTGGCAGCTTATATACAGTATTTTGAAGTATTCAACAATGCAATATTTTTGTTCTTTAGGATTAAGGAGTGTCACACTTACTACACTTTTTGTCACATCATCAGATACAGTAGGCTTGTAAAAGTTTCTACTACAACCCACAGAAGCTAGAATTAATTTGTACTGCCTCACTAACCAGCACAAATTAGAACTATACCGCCTACAGTACAAAGGCTGGGGGGCTCATTATAGCTACACACAACATTGCTGCTTTGCTATTTTTCAAAATATTCCACCAGTGCTGGTTGGATCCTGTTTTTTGTTCTTTGAGTTTCATATCATCTGAATGATTGTGAATGTTATTTATATTCATCTCTAACGGTTGCTGTTTAATAATCAATGCTAAATGTAAGTAATATTGCCATCTTAGTTGTATAATTTAACATGCAAATGGGCAGGAATATACAAATAACACAGCCTGGTTTATATTTGGTTCTGGAATTGTAAGACAAACTTTACGCTGTTGCTACAAGATGTTATAAGAATAGATGTAATTTTGTTTGTTTATTCGTTTGTTTGTTTGTTGCTTGTGTAAGGCAGCACTGAGTGAGGCGAGTGGCAGAAGCTATTGCATATATATATATATAT
>NC_056498.1:12351881-12371440 GCF_014905685.2 Nematolebias whitei
TATATATATATATATATATATATATATGTATATAATTTTTAATTTTAATTCCAGTGGTGGAGCCAGGGGATGCCCAATGGTAGCACTGGCCCCTATAGATTAATCTTCAACCAACCCTCCAAGAACCCTAATTATTTGAGGAAACGATGCTGTTTAGCAATATAAAAATTGGAAAGCTTTTTTTTTCTCTTCTTCTTCTTCTTTCGGCTGCTCCCTGCGTTAGGGGTCGCCACAGCAACCTAAGTCGCACGAAGACTTGGCAGTTATTTTTACGCCAGATGCCCTTCCTGATGCAACCACAGACCACCGAGCTACCACAGGCCTCAGTGTGGAGCAGAGTGCTGCTATCTAGGACACCCAGAGGAGCAGATGATGGGGGTTAAGGGCCTTGCTCAAGGGCGCAGAGTGGGACGAATGAGGGTGGGGGCAGGTGTGGGTGCTTCACCTACCCCACCCACATTTTTTTGATGTTGTCGGTACCTGGGCTTGAACTGGCGATCTTCCAATCACAGGCCCACCTTCTCTAACCTCTGCGCCACCACTCCCATAAAAATTGGAAAGCATATTTTTCTCAAATGCTAAAGTGGTCTGTTTACTAATATATATGGGGATAGCCATTTTGGATTTTGACGTGGCAACCCAATTTTTGATAGGGACCTTTCTTATGCCTTGATGCAGCCACACACCACAATTGAAGGTTGGTACCTCTCCATTTTTTTCCAACACCCCCTTCTTTGGTTAGCGCCAGGGGGCTATAAAGAGAAAACAGTAGACCTCTGTGTTAGTTTAACGATATAGATACAGACATCCTCCTGCCATAGATAAAGGTGAACTCTGGGGTTGAAGTTCATTATCAACGCACGGCCATGACAGAAGTCATATTGTAAAGGTCTCGGGGAACATAGGCAACAGAAAGAAATCCAACAGCTTAATCACAGCATGTCTACCATGTGATAGAAGCCACAATATCCTGAAGGTTAAAGAATGATGAATGGATTACTAAAATAAAATTGGATTAATTTGATTCATTAATATTAAAACAACGTTCTGGTTAATTATTTGCTTATGAACTTGTGGAAAATGTTGCAGTTACATAAGTGTTTGGTATTTTATCACAATTTTATATATATATATATATATGTTTTAATAAAAAACAAAACAATCTCAAGCTAACTTCAAATATAACTAAAAATAAATTAGTGAACTCTATTACTAACTAATGAGGACATTAATTATCAGCATTTGAGTAGAGGGAAGACATCTATGGCAGTGAGGGGCAGATGAGGGTGGAGGTTTCACCTTTCCCACCTATGTTTGATGTTGTCGGTCTGGGTGGAGTCGAACCGATGACCTTCCGATCACAGGCTCAGCTTCTCTACCTCCGCACCACCTCTCCCTACGTCTGACATCGACAATGACTATAAAATGCTTATTTAAAGGCAGTGCCTCAAAGTCAGTGTTTTTTTGTTTCTCTATTTTTTTCTTTTCATTGGGCTGTAAAGCTTTCTGTTGGTGAGAGGTAATTATTGTACACAACACAGTTCAGATTATTATTTTATTCTCAGTCTGCGTGTTTTCCTTTTGCTTTTTCTCAAGAACTATGACTCACTTATGGTAACTGCTTTATTCATAAAAAAAAAAAAAAAGATTTCTTGACAATTTTACTTCTTTTTGTGTGTGTGTGTGTGTGTGACAGATTTTGGTTTTCCCATTATGTGCAGAAAACCATTGACTCAGCAGATTTAGTGAAGCAACAATGCATTATCATTATTTTCACCAAACGGTAAGGTTTGCTTCAAAGGAGTAGTCCAGTTAACTTTGAACTGATGTTTTATTAAAAAAAAAAAAGGTTAGTACCTTATCAGCCCTGACATTATTCATAAAGCAAAGGGCATTGAGAAAAAGGCTAAAGCATTTGTCCAAAGTATGCTAACAACTAGCCTAGTTGATATTAGGCTAGGACCAGATTTTTATTTTCCTTTCTCTTGTTTTAGGCTTATTAAAACAACTCTACCACAAAAATGACATATTGGCACATAAAAAAAAATAAATAAAATAAACCACACACACACACACACGCACACTTCAATAGCTATGTAATAATAAAGCTAACATTAGTCTGTTGCTGTTTTGTTAACTGAAAAATATTAGTGTTACTACACAAACACTTGTGTGTGGAGCATACATAAATTGTGTGATCACTGATGGTCCAGTTTAAATGGATCAGTCCACCAGAAGTTATCAGAGATCGATCTGAAGCTCTCGACCTTGTCCTCTCTAAGTTGCTTTAAGAATCTGTTGGACTCCTGGCAGGGACCAATGCTGACATGTTCCTGTTTTTAGTTTTCTATATTCGCCTTAGAATCTAGCTGTTTTGTGTTACTTTTCTTTTTTATTTAGCCATCCTATTTTATAAAAAATTAAAAATACAATCTGTATGACTTTTTATAACTGTTTATTGTTGTCGCTGTTGTCCATTGTTGTCATCATTCTTTGTTGAAATCAGGTCTCTCTTGTAAATGAGTCCTTGAGGCTCAATGGGATTTACCTGTCTAAATAAAGGTTGAATTAAAAAAAAAAGTTATCAGATATATATTAGACTAGACATGCTGGTGAGGTGCACTGCTACATTGAGCAGTTTTAGCATAAACATAGTTTATCTCTGCTCCACAAACACATATTCACACTGTATACAGACATTTTTCATTTGAAAAACAGTGTCCTGCAAAAGTGTAGAGCTTGGATATTAGCAACTGATCCTTGGTTTGCAAGCTATTAGGGGCAGCTGTGGCTGAGTGGTTAGAGAAGTCTTCCTCCAATGCAAGAGCAGAGGGTTCAAATCCACCAGCAGTCACATGTCGAAGTGTCTCAGGGCAAGACACTGAACCCCTCATAGCCTCTGATGTGTGTCCCATCAGTGTATGGATGTGATGAATCTCTGATTAGTCTCTTTAGATTGATTTGTTCAGTTAGCTTTGTAGCGATCTAGTAGAGTGCTGTATGAATGAGTGAATGAGGCACAGATTTTTGTAAAAAGCTTTGAGTATCTTGATAAGATAGAAAGGTGATATATAAGTACAGTCCATTTATCATTAGCCTAGCCTATACAATTTTTGGACACTTTCTCAGTAATCCATGACCAATAAGTTACTATTGATAACCATCCATCCATCCATTATCTTTACCCACTTCTTCCTTTCACGAGGGTCACTGGTGCCCTTATCCAGTAGTCACTGTGCAAGAGGTGGGGGACACCTTGGACAGGTCGCAAGCCCATCGCAGGGCCTATTGCTAACTATTTGACAGATTATCTGCATGTGCACAGTCATATTGAGGATATAGAGTGACTCCTGTAACATAACACTTACAGAAATATTCTGGTCATTTTTTTTAAAATAAGGTTCTGTGGAAAATGTATGATAAATTACTGTCTTACATGTTGTAGATAGCTCTTTAAGCAACTTCATTTTAGAGAGTTAAATTTGGACCCGAATAAGAGGCTAATGACTGGTCTGAGGTGGCCAAAGAGCAAACATTAAAAAAAAAAGTGAGCAGCAACAGCAACACTTGTGGTGCAACCTAAGCTTAACCTTAAGCCTAATGTTGCTCAGAGACATCACGACATGTGGGAATGGCTGGGAATCGAACTATGACTGTCTTGTCTCAGGTCAGCTGCCCTACCTCTACACCATCTCAGCCCCAGCTAGTGCTAATCATTAGACACATGAACATATAGCTTCAGTTTATTAGGATTTACTAGCTAACATCTAGTATGAGCACAGCCTAGACCAAAGTTAATTTATGTCATCTTAAAACAACTTCTGTCTTAAATATTATGGTAGTTTTTGCAAATGCTATGATTCAAACCTTTACATCATCAATAATTCTATGTTATTTTTGTCAGGCTGCTTTGTAAATGCTATAACTAGCTACTTTGTTCACACAAATAACCAAAGAATTCCACGTATTCTACTTGTTTTCACTTTTCAAGTTTCAATTAATTAGCACTAACTTTTGAAGATGATAATTTATACACATATGACACACGTTGCATACATGCAAGAGGGCTTTATTTACATTTTTGTCACATGGGAGTAGAGCATAGGAAAAGTTGTGAAGGCTATATGACAGACATGATAATTAAATCAAAAATTCACATGGCGCTAGCAGGCTATATGACTCCAGTGATAATTTCCGTTTGCGAGATTTTTATATTTTCATGTGTAAATCCTGTGCAGTCTTTCACAACTCAGAAAATAGGATGTTACCCTGTTTTTGCTGTGAAGGATAAAAGATTGCTTCATAATCCATATTTCCAGTAGCATCTTCATCAACATAGGAGTATGCCATAAGAACTGTGTTTTGTGTGGCTAAAAGTGTGTGAGTGTGTGGGATATAGATTATCCCAGACTCTTGGCCTTGAATACATATAGCATCCCTCCAAGTCCTGTGCAGCACTTGGGAGCTTGAATTAAAGTGGATTTAAAAGAGATGAGGGCTGGAGGAGAGTGAGGGTTTATAACTCTGATTGTCATGCCCACCGCTCATAATGAGGTGCATTACAGAGCTGATGTTGTAAGATTAGAGTGACTTAAGAGACATGAGCAGCCTTGCAGATCAGAAGAAAGGGAAAAAAAAAAGAGTGTGAAGGGGAGTCCAAGTGGTTAGTGATGGAAGGTAGAGGAGCTGAGACAGAACGGAGAAAAACTCAAAATGACAAAGGCATAAAGAAAGACAAAAACAATGTGATTGTGGAATGTGGCACTGAAGGGATGCGGGGCAAAAAGAGAAAAGCAGACAAGGAGGACAATAAAGCCAGCTGAGGTAATACCTGCATCTCTGTCAGTGTGTAAGGACAAAAAACGAGCCTCTCAGTTATTAAAGCGTTGACAGACACTGACAGCAATATTGCTGTTTTACTTTGGACTCAACACCACACTGACTGGAACAGAAAGCAGTCTGAGATGTCATGTTGACTAAAGGTATGGTATAAAGTTTATTCATTTTAAAAAGTACAAAACAATTCCATAACAATATAAAAAAAATACAAGAGATTTAAAATGAAAGGCAGCAGAAAGAAGAAAAAAATCTTATTATATCTGCCCCTTTTTTCAAACAATTATTTCAGTCATAATAATTTTCAAGTAACAGAACAAAATGAATAGCTCTTTCTAATTTTTCTAATTCTAATACAAAAACACACTAAGCTACTTCATATATATTTTTTTAACAATTCAACTTTGATCTTTTTCTTAAATGTACACATTGACTTGACATTTTTAACATCACTCTCTAGACCATTCCACAATCCAACTCCTTGGATTGAGGTAGACCTTCCCTTCAGACTAGTTCTGAATTTTGGTTTGACAAATATTTCTATCCCCTTAAGATTGTAACAACTTTGTCTTTTAACAAAATTTCTTTGGATATTTAATGGTAATGTGTTATTTTGAGCCCTATACATAAATGATAAAATACTATAACCTACCAAATCATGGAACTTCAATAAGTTCAGTTGATAAAATAATGTGCTTGATGGGTGACTGTAATGCTTTCTGGTGATAATTCTTACAGCTCTTTTCTGTAAAATAAAAATAGGTTTTGTAAATGTTTTACACGCTTCCCCCCAAACATCAATGCAATAGATTAAATGTGGAACAATGATTGTGTTATACAACATGTACAGAGCTTTATCATTTAATAATTCCCTGACTTTGTATAGTACTGCAATAGATTTAGATATTTTTGTTCTTACAGAATTTATGTGATTTTTCCATGTTAGCTGTTCATCAATGATTACACCCAAAAATGTCATCTCATTAACTCTACAAATTTCAACACCCTCAATTTTAAATGGATCATCAACAGTTCTCTTTTTGTTACTAAATATCATGTATTTAGTTTTATCTAAATTTAATGATAATTTATTAAGTTTAAACCAAGTTTGTATTTTTTCAAATTCTGTCATCATCAATTCCAACATCCGTTTTACATCTTTACCCAAACAAAAAAATGTGGTGTAATTCCATGAGAGCCATTGAGGTAGAGTTTTTTGCTCTAAACCCATACTGAATGCTACTTAGAATGTTTTGTTTAGTAATAAATTTATCTAATCTGGTCACAAATAATTTTTCTTGAATTTTTGAGAACTGTGGTAATAAGGATATTGGTCTATAATTATTGAACACACATTTATCACCATTTTTAAAGAGAGGAACTACCTTAGCTACTTTCATATTGTCTGGAAATATTCCTCTTGAAAATGGTAAATTACAAATATATGTAAACGGCTCGATAACATAACTCATTATGTCCTTTACAAACATCATATCCATGTCCACCCAGTCTTTTGATCTCTTATCTGTAAGATTCTTTACAACATTCATTATTTCTTATTTGTCAGTTCCATTAAGAAAAATACTGTTGTCACAACTTATAACTGAATGGTTCACATTGTAGTGTGCTAAGGGCTAGGTTAGCTGCCCTTGAATACAATGTATTTAAACAACGGGTTCTCTCTTTTTCGAGCTAAATTACCGCCATGTGACCGAGGTAACTGTGCGTAGATTGTTTAATCAGTGACACTGAGACGATAATTTTCTTTGACCCATCAGAATAAATGTGGTCATTTGTTTAAAAGAATCAAAATTTAACATCAAAATGTTCAAGTGATTAGCTGATCTGGTTCTGATTAATAAAACTTGGCACGTTTTACTTAATAAAAACAACACACATTTCTGAAGGCATCTACATTAATTACTGGCAAAATAGAAGAGTTTAAAGATGGGAAATGAAGGAGTTTAAATGGAGAGAAAAGATGGATGAAGGAAAGGGTGTATCTGTTCAGACCACAGAATGGCACGCTCCCTTCAACACCAGCTCAACTCTCCAGTACACTTCAGGACGTGCAGAGACTTCGTTACCTTAGACGGGGATACCTCCGCTCAGGAACAGGAGTCCATTAGTACGATCCTTTTACAGCGTCTCCGGGCAGTGGCTGGGCAGGAACAGGAGTCGTGCCGGTTACTCCGTTAAACAGAACCAGCTTCCTTCGAGGTTGTAGGGCATTATGCCCAGGAGGGTTCACAGTGAGGCGCTGTGACTCCGTCAGAGGTTCCACTCAGATGTGGAAGACTCCATAGTCCCAACTCGACTCAGAAGACTGAAGACTGAAGACTGACAGAGAAGTTCCAGGAAGTGTGGACTCTTAAAGAGTTCTCACTTCCAGTCACTTCAGGACTTCCTGATTGGTTGAAACAACCAACAGGGGGTGGTTCTAGTGACGTCAGAGTGTCATTACAAGTCAAGGAACAGCAGAAATGTTTTAGAAACGCCCCGTACAGACAGAAGACATGTTATGGCGAAGTGGGAGGAAGCAGATGCCAGTAGCTTCTTGTTTACCGTCTGCTAGGTTTAAAAACAATCCACTTCGTTCTAATAACTTTTTCTGACTTTCGACCGACATCACTACTTCTCATTTCAGACAGAAGATCAAAACGCATAATTACTTTGTAAATAGACATTTAACTTGATTTCTCATTTAAATGAGGATTAAAAAATCATTAATACTGTTTTACAGTTGATTTAAAATGAGTGGTTCACTTCAACATTTAGAAATGGTATGAACTAAACACACTTTTGATTTATCAAGATATTGTAAAATAGTAATGATAATATAAAAGAAGAGTGTTCTTTCAATTGATTACTTCAGGATACAATTAGACAGTCTCTGGATGAGCTAATTTGTATTTCTGGATTCAAATCAATGAAATAACAGTTCCTGTCCCATGAAGGTCCTCAGAGGCAGGTTTTGGTCGGAGGCCAAGTTCACTACAACATTATTGTCTACTTTTGGTATTTTAGCTGCAAGACTTGATCCAACGTTCACAAAATATTGATTAAATCCATTTACAATTTCATTTTCATCATGGATTTCATTGTCATCCTTCAAAACTATTGTGAAATGCCTGTTTTTGCTTTATGACTTTTCAGAACACTGTTTATTACTCACCCTTGTTGCTTTCATATCACCATTACTTTTATTTAATAAATCACTATAATATTCCTTCTTGTGTTTCCTTATAATCCCTACTAATTTATTTTTATACTTCTTATATTTCTCTTCAGCCTCTTGTGTTCTCAATTTCAAGAAACATGTATACAAATAATTCTTTTTTTTACAAGCATTTCTCAACCCTTTCGTCATCCATGGTTGGTCAACAACATTTCTCTTTGTACATTTATTTTGCACACAATTCTTTTCATACAGAGCTCCCAAAATATTCATAAACTCATCATATGATCTGTTCACATCATCAACATACACGTCTTTCCAGCTTTGTTTATGTAAATCATCTTTTAATTTGTCCTTTGCTTTTTTGATGTGTTTATTGTTTTTTTCTTAATTGTAATTTATTTTGTAATGCTTTTGCCATTTTTATAAATCATGAAAACTGGTAAATGATCACTTAAATCACTCGTTAAAATACCTCCCATCACATCCCCATTTGTTACATTTGTGAAAATATTATCGATTATTGTAGCACTATGAGTTGTAATTCTTGTTGGTTTTGATATTAACGGATAAAGATTTAAACTATACAATGAATTTGTAAATGTACTGATGTTATTTGAATCTGTTTTATTTCCCAGATCAATAATAAAGTCTCCACACAAAAACATGCTTTTATTAAAACTTTTGTCCAATAGTTGTACGAATTTATCGGTGAATATTTCTATATTTGATCCTGGAGATCGATATGCACAACTTATCAATATGTTTTTATCATTCTTGTTTATTATTTATATTGTTATTATTTCCATGTTATTATCAACAATTATTGACATTTCATTAACTAACTTACATTTTATTTCATTTTTAACAAATAGAGCCACTCTACCACCTCTTTTGTTGCTTCTGTTCACATGATATAATTCA
Source organism: Nematolebias whitei (assembly GCF_014905685.2). Taxonomy (NCBI): domain Eukaryota; kingdom Metazoa; phylum Chordata; class Actinopteri; order Cyprinodontiformes; family Rivulidae; genus Nematolebias; species Nematolebias whitei. The sequence continues at coordinate 12,360,820 of NC_056498.1, forward strand.
TACCCTTCCATGTGAACATTAGTTGTGTTTTCATCGTTGAGCCATGTCTCTGACAGTGCTATTATTGTAAAAGTTATGTTTAGCTGTTTTAAATAATCTGTTATTTTGGATACATTTGCATTTATACTTCTACTATTAAAGTGAATAATAGAGAGACTTCCATTAGTTATATTGATGTCATTAAACTGTTCTTCATTGTAATATTCACAGTCTTTTATTTCAGGGAAAAAAATTGTATCAATCACATCTTCAACATTGTATATTTTAAACTCCAAGTCTTCATATGTTGCCATGTTTTAATGTATTTGTTTGTTTTATATTTTGTTAATTTATTGTTTGTGAAGTTATGTCAATGATTTATCATCTATCATCTCCTGAGCTCATTTTAGACTTTCCAAATCCTTCAGGTCTTTTATTATTTTAGCCTGAGATCCTTCCTGTATTTTGATCCAAATGTTTCCATTAATGATTAATGACTAATTAATGACTAATGTTTGCACCTTGTTAAAATCCACTATCAGTCATCCCGTCATCTATCTGTTCATCCACACATCAATCAGTCCACACATGCATAGACGGATTATTTGTTTATCAACATGGCGGATGCGCGCGCAGCCTGGCTGCAGAACGAGCCGGTGTCTTGTGCGAAATTCTGTTCCCCTTTATTGAGAGGGTGCACAGAGGCGTCCATCTTCACAGCTCTTCTGATAGATTTCTTGGTATTAAAATCTATAACTACACTCAGTGTATTGGTGGCTGACTGATATTTGTCAGGCTAAAGTGAAAAGTTGTATGAAAAAAATTAATTTTTCCCTCGGCTATGAAAAAAATCACACACACACAAAAAAAACAACACAAAACTGTAAGAAAACCCCCACACAAGACCAGGTTTATTTGATGCTTATTTGAGGTTTTATATCCATCCATCCATCCATTATCTTTACCCATTTATTGCATTTTGGGTCACGGGGGTCGCTGGTGCCCATGTCCAGCAATCACTGTGCGAGGGGCGGGGTACACCCTGGACGGGTCGCAAGTCCATCACAGGGCCACATAGAGACAAACGAGACAAACAACCATTCACTCTCTCACTCACACCTAGGGACAATTTAGAGTTACCAGTCAGCCTAACATGCATGTTTTTGGTCTGTGGGAGGAAACCGGAGTACCTGGAGAAAACCCACGCATGCATGGAGAGAACATGCAAACTCCACCCAGAAGGCCCCTGGACCGGGGTTTGAACCAGGGACCTGCTCGGTGAGAGGCAGTAGCTCTACCAGTTGCGCCACCGTGCTGCTGAGGTTTTATATTTATTAATTTATTTATTGCTAGGAGCTATCGATTAAAATGAAAGTTACAACTGTAACAGATAACGTGGACTTGTTTTACTGAGAAATGTGCATTGAAAACGGTCAGACCCGCCTCTGTGAGCGTTATTTTTAGTGTTTTTTTATTTTATAAATTTTTATTACATGATGTTGAAAAGGTGACTAGTAGCTGCTCATTACATCTCAGTTAGAACCATGAATACTACTCAAAAAATGTTCAATACAAAAACAACTGGACTTTATTTGTAACAGAAGACGTTTCGCTCCTCATCCGAGGAGCTGAATTGAGAAAGCTCCTTGGATGAGGAGCGAAACGTCTTCTGTTTCAAATAAAGTCCAGTTGTTTTTATATTGAACATTTTTTGAATTCATCATGTCCTGGATGACTGAGAATCTTCACCAACATGAATACTATCAAGTTCAGCTTGACAGCATGTGGCGTCCAGTCCTGCGACTTTGTGCTTTGGATCCAGCAGGATATACTCGTGCAGCCAGAGATGATCAAATGATGTACACAATCCTCCACATATATGATCAGTTATTCAAACAAAGTAATATTGTAAAAGAAAGGAGCTAAAAACAATTCACTTTGACACATATCATTTATTGTAACATTTCCTGTTAACATTCAGTTTTAACTTTTTCCTTCAAAATCATTGTGTGCACGTTTAAAAAAAAAGAAATGGTTATTTTGTTGATACTTTTTAATGGCATTACTTATGTACAAACAAGAAATTAAAAAAAAGTTTTTGTTGTATCCTTAACTCTTGAATACTTCAACAAGACATTTACAGTTCATTTTCTAGGGACTATACAGTCCCAAATGTTTAACGCTGCACACACAGTTACAATGTCATCTAATAGATAGATTAGAGGTTTCAAAGTTTGAGACATAACAGGGAGACAACTTCTCAAAATGTTGGAAATGTCACATTCAGTAACATTGAATCTGAACATAATATCCTTATTGGTGAGCCCTAAACGCAGTTTTCATGAGGATTGGCCAATATGGCCCATTGTTTGGACATCTGCTGGGGGGTTTCATCCCTTCATATTTTTCTCTTATAACAGAGACACACAGAAGAGAGCAATCATTAGGTACAGCAGGAAAGCATCACTTTACTTTGTTAAACACAGGTTTATTACAGCTTCAGTTCAGTATCCCTCTATTTACCACTCCAATTTTCCATCACTGTCTTTGTTGGACTTTGTAGAGAAGGAGAAGATGGACGTGACAAAGTCAGGACTGTCGGTGTCTTCAGAGGCCACTCATGTACAAATAAAGTGTATTCCAGTGACTGCTGTTAATGAAAACAGCACACGGATGGCCAGCGCTAATTCAATTCAATTCAATTCAATAATACTTTATTAATCCCAAAGGGAAATTATTTGTTGTTGTAACTCGTTATCAGAGTCAGAGTCAGAGTTTCTTTATTGTCATTCGCACCTCATGTGGTACATGTGGTGGAGCGAAATTATGTACGCAGGGTCCCAGTTACATCCAACAATAAAATGTATAAGAAAAACAGTAATGACATCTAAGATATGAACTAAGAAGAACATCAACTAAATATACACTAAGCACTCATAACATAAAACATTGAACATCAGCACAAACATGAACATGAGTCTGTGAGCAGATGTGCACGCATGAACACATCAACATTGAAACAGATCAGCAGCAACACGAAACAGATCAGCAGCAACATGATATGGTTTTTCACAGTGATTATTCTAGTTAGAGACTCATGAGTCTAACAGCCTCAGGGTAGAAGCTGTTCCTCAGTCTAGTGGTTCTACACTTAATGCTCCTTAACCTCCTTCCTGAGGGGAGTGGGGCAAAAAGTGTGTGTGCTGGGTGGGTGGGGTCCTTCATGATGCAGGTGGCCCTCTTCCTGCATCTGGAGGTGTAGATGTCTGTGATGGTGGGGAGACTGATTCCAACAGATTTCTGTGCAGCCTTCACCACTCTCTGCAAAGCTTTTCTTTCTGCAGCTGTGCAGCCTCCATGCCACACATTGATGCTCGAGCACAGGATGCTCTCCACTGCACACCTGTAGAAGGAGGTGAGGACTGAGCTTCCCAGTCCAGCTCGCCTCAGCCGTCTGAGGAAGTAGAGTCTCTGATGAGCTTTCTTGATCAGGCTGGTGGTGTTGTTGCTCCAGCTGAGGTTGTCATTCATGTGTACACCCAAGTACTTGTAGCTGGAGACCACTTCCACCGCAGATCCTCTTATGTTCAGGGGGGTGTAGGTGTTTTTGTTCCTTCTGAAGTCCACAATCATCTCCTTTGTCTTCTTCACATTGATGTGAAGGTTATTCTCTCTGCACCAGCTCTCCAGGTGTTCCACCTCTTGCCTGTAGCTGGACTCATCATTGTTTGTGATGCATCCCACCACCGCTGTATCATCTGCAAACTTTACAATGTGACAGCCTGGATGGGTAGCTGCACAATCATATGTGAGCAGAGTAAACAGAAGGGGGCTCAACACACATGCCTGAGGAGAGCCAGTGCTGAGGGTTATGGTGGAGGAGGAGAGGTTGTGGATCCTCACTAACTGTGGTCTGTTTGTTAAAAAGTCTAGTACCCAGTTGCAGATGGAGGGACTTAGTCCTAGTGTGGATAGTTTGTCCATCAGGGTTTGGGGGATCATGGTGTTGAAGGCGGATGTGAAGTCCACAAAGAGCATACGGACGTAAGAGTTTTTCTGCTCCAGGTGGTTGAGTGCAGTGTGGACCACAGAGGAGATTGCATCCTCTGTTGATCGGTTCTCACGGTATGCGTACTGATGAGGGTCCTCGTTGATGTTGATGGTTGTTTTGATGTGAGTCATGACCAGTTTTTCAAAGCATTTAGCGACTATCGGGGTGAGGGCCACTGGCCGATAGTCATTCAGACCAGTCACTGTAGAGCTTTTTGGGACTGGGATGATGGTGGCAGTCTTCAGGCAGGTGGGAACTGTCTCCAGGGTAAGTGAGGTGTTAAAGATGTCTGCCAGCACCTCACAGAGCTGATCAGCACATTCCTTCAACACTTTTCCGGGGATGTTGTCTGGGCCAGTTGCTTTGTGCGGATTAATCCTCCTGAAGGTACTCCTTACTTCTGCTGAGGTCACGCTGAGATGCTCTTCATCCGGTGGCGAGGTGAGTCTGGTGCTGGGTGGTCTGTTCGGGTCTTCAAAGCATGCATAGAACTTGTTGAGGGCATCAGGCAGAGATGGGTCTTTGGGACATTGTTCACTCCTTCCTTTATAATCTGTTATGCACTTAATGCCCCTCCACATGCTCCGAGGGTCTTGTGAGATGAATTGACCCTCGATCCTCTTTGCATATGCGGCCTTGGCCCTCTTAATACCAGCAACCAGCTCTTTTCTTGTCCTACTCAGCTCCTCTGAGTTTCCAGACCTGAAGGCAGTGTTCCTGGCTTCCAGCAGGGTACGCACCTCTGCATTCAGCCAAGGTTTTCTGTTTGGGTAGCTTTTAACATTTCTGATAGTGGAGACTGTGTCAGTACATGTACTAATGTAACCCAGTACTGAGGATGTGTATTGGTCAAGATCAAGCGAACCTCCATTTTCAGCAGCTTCTCTGAAAACCTGCCAGTCTGTTCGATCAAAACAATCTCTCACTATGGGGCCACTGTCCTGGCTCCAACATTTAACTTTCTTTTGTACCGGTCTGGAGCGTCTCAGCGGGGGCATGTAAGCAGGAGCCAGGAAGATTGAGATGTGGTCTGACAGTCCTAGGTGGGGGCGGGGTTATCCTCATTTCATTAAGAGATGTTTTGATACTGATGGCTGCAGACAGGAAGGATCTCTTGTAAAGGTCCATCCCACAATGGATCCTAAGAAACTGGCTGCAGATGCCGTCTGATCCGTCCACCCAGACTCGGCTGGCCTCTTGGTTCCCCTGGACTGTAGGACCGCTTGAATGCTGGGCAGAACTCCTCCCAGAGCGATGGCCACTCCTCCCAGCAGTCTGCTGAGCTCCTCATTGCTGTGGACAGCCAACTGTAGGTGCTGAGGGACGATCCTGTCTATCCGCTGTTGTGAGCCGTGTTTCCTGCTAGTTCTAGGTTCTCAGTGATCAGGCATTCGAGCACAGCTGGCAGGTAGATGAGAAGGCATCCACAGAACATCCTTTTCAACTGAGTTGGGGCCATAGTTGATATATTATTTGAGCTTTTGAGATGTTAATCAGCGGCTGTTGGTTGTAGAAAACTGCCTTGTTGCCATGGTTACGCATCATAACAAATGTCCAAAACCAAAAAAAGTTTCAGTAAAAATCCTTCCGGCTGCACAGCATCTGATACCAGAGGAAACAATCATCCAAAAAATGTGATTTACATCCAGAAAAAGAGGAATTAAAGTTTCCAAAAGCAAAATCTCAGAATGAAAGTAACAGAGCTGCTCCAACATGCAGCCACCTTGAGCGGGGCAATTCTAGAAACTGGCATAGCATGTGTTAGCATACAACTTTACAACAGTAACACGTTTCTGGTTGTCATCATTGATGAAAAACTGACATGGAAACCTCACATTAATAATTTAAGAACAAAAATCGCTAAATCTATTGCAGTACTGTACAAAGTAAGGGGGTTACTGTTTAAAGGTGAATAATGTTAAAAAAGCAACATTTCACCTAGATTTTCTTACTTTAATTTCATACATTTAAAGCAAATTTCTCACCAGGTTTGTGAAAATTCAGCTGTGTTGTTTGAAAGACATTTCAACTTTAATGCACTTAGGATGCGTGAGAGAAGCAGAACGTAGTATTCTATTCAACTGTTGAATCTAGGAAATTCAAATATACAATATCTAATCTAAAAACAAATTCATTGCGGTTTCTATTCACACGAGGAGAGCTGTTGGTCAGACTACTTCTTGTTGTGCCATGCTCTCTAAAATAGTTATTGAATCAAGTGTTTGCTTGTGTAGGTAAATGCATATTTAAAAACCCTTTAAAGTGCATGAGAATGCAGGAAATGGCATCTACTTTATTCAGTACTTACTGTGGGAGGACCCCCCCACCCCCCGAAAAATGCTTATGACGCCAATGTAGAAGACTAACCAATGCATACCAGCTCTCCCCGGGTTGGGCAGGAATCTTTGCCTAAAGTGGAGGAGTTTAAGTATCTGTCATAAACGGTGGTTTTAGAGTTGAACCCAATGGTGCACACCAGGTAGTGAAAATAAGAAGCACTTTAATTATACAAAATAATGGAACTGTCATGGCAGCAAAACTTACTCAGTAACAGAAGCACGCAGAAACACCAAGAAACTCTAGGGACTCAGGAGGTCTCACCAGACGATTCCCAGACAATGAAAAACACAAAGACCCAGACTTAAATACACAGACTAAACAAGACACCATCACAAACACCTGAACAAGACATGCAGGTGACACAGGTAATAATTAATTATAGAATGGGACACCAGGGAGTACAGGAGCAGGAACCAGCCAGCAGAGGGCACCATTCTGACAGTATCTAGTCATCTTGTTCACAATTGACAGTATGATATAGATTGAGATGGATCAACAAATAGGGATATCATCCTCAGTAATGACAGAGTTGCTTCAGTCAGTCATGGTGAAGAAAGAGTTGAGTTGAAAATCAACACTCTCGATTTACTGGTCTATGTTCCAACCCTCACTTATGGTCATGAGTATGAATCTAAACGAACAAACAAGATCCCAGATACAAGCAACTGAAATGAACGTTCTTCTTATGGCAGCGGGCTCCATTTTGACAAAATGGGTAAAATCACATGCATTATCCAATTTTCTTAAATATTAAGATGTTTTTGTTCACTTTTTTGTATTTGTAAGATATGCATGTCACAAGCACATTCATCTTCTGTGTTATAATAGCATAACTGCTTTTCTTTAGTACATAGCACTTTAGTAAGCATTTTTCTCTACTCCTTTTTTGTCATGGCAGTTAAGAAAAAGCAATAAAACAAACAAATAAACAAAAACAAGCATACAAAACATATGTGAACTGTCTGCAATACAGGAGTGGTGATTGTCTGTGTTTAACATATTAATGCGGTTGCATGCATGAAATCTCAACTTCATTACTGTACAGATTATGTATGAGTACACACATATAGACACCCCTAGTTTGCATGTACGGAAATTAGAGTAATTAATACCTCTAATCTGGTGTCTTTGTTGCATTGGATTTGAACAAGTCACCAATAGAAGGTATTGGTATACATATAGTTGATTATTTTGAGTAGCTTGGCATCATTATTCCTTCTACTATAAATTGTGTGGTAAACAGAGCAGCTTCTTGAATAGAACCAGCCTTCCTTGCTTGTTCTTTTGTTTTTCACAATCCTGCCCCAGCCAGTGAGTTTTTTTTTTATTTATTTATTTTATTTTTTTATACATCCTTAACCAACGACTAAAAGAAACAGAGCATTAAGCAGTAATGATTTAAGAACCAATTCTGGCTGAAAAGGTGTCGTCTGTCTTCATGTCGATGACTGTTGCATTTTACCTTCAGTCTGTAGCACAGCTGAATGTTCAGTCTTCAATCCAGGATGGAAATACTGTTCAGCTTTGTACTGCTGCTCCTAATCTTCAAAGTCAGCTCATTTGTTCTGTTTTAACTCCAAATGTAGTGATTGTTTCCACAACAGTCATTTTTCTGGTCTGCTGTACAATCAATCTCCATCTCTAAGACAACTCACAACCGTAGAGTTGTGCATTTTTTTCTTTAGATTGTGGACTCAATGTTATACTGGAGTCTGAAGTGTGCAGAGTGAAAAGAAATAGTGGGAGTTCAATCCCCAGGGTGTTCCTTTGCTGAAGACCTCTCTCAAACAACCCTTCAGTCTCAAAAAACAGGGGACTGTCAGTCAGTAATCCGGTCATTTGTGGACACCCACCTGTATTTGCCAGGCCTTTACTTTTCGCAGTGCAGGTTGAATGAGACAAATTAATCAAGATATTCTAACATTGCTAAATGCTCAGTTCAGTTTAAAGAGGGCTTGCTGGAAAAGGATGGCAACTTCTACTCAAAATCAAATTTGTGAAAAGCAAACTACAGAAAATTTGCTAAAAATTTCAGACATTATTACTTAGGTCAGAACATTAACAATCTGCAGCTCTTTGAAGCTTTGACCAACAATAACAAGGGGATACAAATGCACACTGTATTTATAGCCACAATAGGCAAAGCTAACTGTAGCAGTTTTCTTGTCTAGAAAAAAGCAACACAAAATCAAACAACATTTTTCAATTTTAAAGTGAGATGGGGGCAGCATGGTGGTACAGTTGGTAGAGCTGTTGCCTCCCAGCGAGCAGTTTACCCTGGTTCAAATCACAGTCCAGGGGCCTTTCTTGGTGGAGTTTGCATGTGTGGGTTTTCTTTGGGTACTCCAGTTTCCTCCCACAAACCAAAAACATGCATGTTAGGCTGATAGTAACTCTAAATTGTCCCTAGGTGTGAGTGAGAGAGTGAATGGTTGTTTGTCTTGTTTGTCTCTATGTGGCCCTGTGATGGACTTGCAACCTGTCCAGGGTGTACCCCTCCCCTCGCACATTGATAGCTGGACATGGGCACCGGTGACCCCCGTGACCCAAAAAGGAAGAAGCGGGTAAAAGATAATGTATAAAGTGATAAATGTATGGATAAAGTGAGATGGAGGATGACATGCTCTGGTGATCCTTGAAGAGGGAAAAGCCAAAAGAAGAAGAAGAAGAAGTCTATAATACAAAACTGACAGTAATACAGTTTATAAGATCCGTCCATCCATCCATCCATTGTCTTTCGCTTATTCCGAAGTTGTGTCGTGGGCGCAGCAGCTTGAGCAGGGAGGCCTAAACATATCTTTCCACAACCACCTCTTCCAGCTCTTCTGGGAGGATTCCAATGCGTTCTCAGACCAACCCAGAGACGTAGTCTCTCCAGTGTGTCCTGGGTCTTCCCTGGGGTCTCCTCCCAGTAGGTTTATTATGTTTTGTTCATATTATTTGGCACAACTTTTTGAAACTTGAAGCTGTCTCTCAAGCCACTTTATTTTTGGTCCTGTTGACATCCTGTTGATTATCTAGTTAAACTCTATTCATCCTAGGTAGCGCAACGTTAATCTAGAATATTAGTGGTATAATGTGTTCATGAATCAGAATTGTTCAGCAATATTATAGGATTCCTTGGAGTCATGGAATTAGCTTTCATGCAACATACACAATCCATTGATCAATGTATGACTGACATGCCTCGTGGTTTAAATATGTATTTGTTGTGTTGTGTCTACAAGCTTAATGAGAATGTTAAATGTTAGGGACACATTGGTCAAGAAAATTATTTTTTGTAAAACAGCAAAAGCCTTCCTCCAGATGACTGCTCCATAATGAATATTCTAAAAATGTGTATGAGTTTACACCTCTATGTAGCTGCACAATTAGGTGCTTGAGTATTTTGCTTGACAGCGTTTGCTTGACGTTTTGATGATAACTTGCCCTTTAGAAAAGAAACCTTCAGAAGTAATTGCATGTTTTACATATACTGGCAAGAAATTATATGTATGCTTTGTTGATGACATAAAATAATCACAGCTGCAATAATATTTTATCTCTTTGCAAATGTCTAGTGAGCACGCATGAAAACCTGTGTAGGATTGTGTCCTGAAAATTCATAGTGTATTCCAGGATCAACACATTCAATGCTAATTATTTAGCTTTTTGTATTGATGTGCAGTAAATGATTTAACAAAATATGTAAATAGCCATATGCCCTGAAAATACTCCTCCTTGAATCGCCACCTTATCGTGGTGGAGGAGTTTGTGCGCTTGAATGATCCTAGGAGTTATGCTGTCTGGGGCAGTTTTAATTGCCCCTGGTATGGTCTCCCAATACAGATTGGTTCTAGGTGACAGGCTTTTCGGCAAACGCCTGGTGACCCGGTCTCTACCCAAGGGCGTCAGAAGCATCCATAATGTGGGGGGGACACAATGATGTGTGTAGGTGTGTGCATGTGCGCGTGTGCACGCAAAGAAGTGTACACTAATGTACAAAAAAAGCAGCATTTCACCTATATTTCCTTTAATTCCACACATTTAAAGTACACCTCTACTGGGGAAATGCTGGAACTACAGGTAAAACAACACCAGTTTTTTTGTTTGTTTTTCATTTAAAATTCATTTTTTTTTATATATAATTTGTTAAAATTCATTTTTTTTTATATATAATTTGAACCAGTGACGATTTTGACCTCTTTTGGGGGTGCCTAAGCACCCCTAAATTTTACCTCAGCACCCCTGAAAAATAAAGTATTTAAAAAA
>NC_056498.1:12371840-12388602 GCF_014905685.2 Nematolebias whitei
CTTTTTTTTTATTTTTTTATTTTATTTTAATTGTCCAAATATTGGACAATTTCGGCTGGCCAATTAAAAAGCCCAATGGGCCGTATACGGCCTGTGGGCCGGGGTTTGCCCATGCCTGAACTAGATATAGTTGGGCTCACCTTAACGCACAGCTTAGGCTCTGGAATCGTTCTCCTTGAGAGGGGCTGGACCTTGTTTCACTCTGGAGTTGCCCATGGTGAGAGGCACCGAGCTGGTATGGGTATACTCTTAGCCCCTCGTCTTGGTTAATGTTTGTTTGAGTTTCCCCCGGTAGATGAGAGGGTAGCTTCCCTACACTTTTGGTGGGGGGACAGGCTCTGACTGTTGTTTGTGTCTATGCACCAAACTGCAGTTCAGAGTATCCGGCCTTCTTGGAGTCCTTGGCAGAGGTGCTGGAAAGTGTACCAAGAGGAGACTCCTTTAATTTGCTGGGGGATGTCAATGCGCACATGAGTAACAACACTTTGAACTGGAGGGGTGTGATTGGGAGGAACAGCCTCTCTGATCTGAACCCGAGCAGTGTTATGTTGTTGGACTTCTGTACTAGTTATAGTTTGTCCATCATAAACACCATGTTTGAGCGTAAAGGTGTCCATAAATGCACTTGGCTCCATGCACTCTAGGTGGTAACTTGTTGATATACTTTGTAGTCATATCATCTGATTTGCTGCCATTTGTTTTGGACACTCATGTGAAGAGAGGAGCTGAGCTGTCAACTGATCACCACCTGGTACTGTGTTGGAACAAATGGTGGGGGAAGATGCTAGACAGACCCGGTAGACCCAAGCGTGTAGTGAGGGTTTGCTTGGAATGTCTGGCAGAATAACCCATCAGAAAGATCTTCAACTCACACCTTTGGGAGAGCTTTAATCGCATCCCAGCTGAGGTGGGGAACATTGGGTCTACATGGGCCATATTCTGCAAATCAGTTGTTAAAGTGGCTGCCTTGAGCTATGGCCACACGGTTGTCGGTGCTTCTCGCATGCATCGCATAGACATTGGGGACAGTGCCACTGGATTAGCAGACTGGGGTTGTGGTTCCCCTCTTCAAAAAGGGGGACCAGAGGGTATGCTCAAATTACAGGGACATCACTCTCCTTAGCCTCCCTGGTAAGGTCTATTCAGGGGTACTGTAGAAGTGAGTCCAATTGTTGGTTGAACATTAGATCCAGGTGGAACAATGTGGGTTCCGTCTTGGCCGTGGAACACTGGACCAGTTCTTTACCCTTACTAGGATCCTCAAGGGGTCATGAGTGTTTGCCCATCTAGTCTACATGTGTTTTGTAGACCTGAAGAAGGCATTTGACAGTGTTCCTTGGGGTACACTCTGGGGGTACTCCGTGAGTATTGGATTGGGGGCCCATTGTTATGGGCTGTTTGTTCCCTGTACTAGTGGTGCAAGAGTTTGGTTTGCATTGCCTGTAGTAAGTCAGATCTCTTCAGAGTGAGAGTTCGACTCCACCAGGACTGCCCATTGTCACCAATTCTGTTCATTACTTTTAAGGACAGAGCAGCCAGGGGGCAGAGGGATACAATGTCGGTGGCCTCAGGATTCCATCTCTGCTCTTTGCAGTTGATGTGGTCCTGTTGGTGTCATTGTGCCATGATCTTCAGTTCTCACTGGAACAGTTTGCAGCCAAGTGTGAAGCAGCTGGGATGAGAATCAGCATCTCCAAATCTGAGGCCATCGTCTTCAACTGGAAAAGGGTGGATTACACTCTACAGGTTGAGGTTCTGCCTCAAGTGGAGTTCAAATATCGTGGGGTTTTGTTCACGAGTGAGGGAAGAATGGAGCTTGAGTTTGGCAGATGGATTTGTGCAGCGTCTACAGTACTGCGGACTCTGTACCGGTCCGTTGTGGTGATGAGGGAGCTGAGCTGTAAGGCAAAGGTCTCTGTTTACTGGTCAGTCTAGGTTCCTACCCTCCCCTATAGTCACGAGCTCTGGGTAGTGACCGAACTAATGAGATCACAGATACATGCAGTTGAAATGAGTTTCCTCCACAGGTTAGCTGTGACTTTCCCTTAGAAATAGGGTGAGAAGTTAATTTATCCGGGAGAGATTTGGAGTACAACTGTTGCTCCTCCACATTGAGAGGAGCCAGATGAGGTGGTTTGAGTATCTGGTAATGATGCTCCCTGGGCACCTCCCTAGGGAGGTGCTTCGGGCATGTTCAACTGGGAGGAGACTCTGGGGAAGACCCAGGACACGCTAGAGAAACTTTGTCTCTCATTTGGCCTGGAAATGCCTTGGGGTCCACCCCAGAAGAGCTGGAAGAGGTGGATGTGGAAAAAGATGTTTGGGCCTCCCTTTTCAATCTGCTGCCCCTGCAACCCGACTTCAGAACAAGTGGAAGATAATGGATGGATGGATGGATGGATGTGTAGAATGAACATATGCTGATATATATTCATAAATTAAACGGATTCTTTCATTTTTCTGGACTGTATAATGTACGTGCATTGAATTTAATAAAATGTGGACGGAAACGTTAATTATCTTTGACTCACCAACGACAGTGGGTCATTTATTAACAGAATCAAGTTTAACACATCACACATTTACATTAATTGGCAAAAATTGAAAATAACAACAGCTTATTTAGCAAGTTTTACAAGGAGTAAACAATACGGCGATTGTTTTTTCAATTCCAGCAGTACAACAGACATTAACCACACGGCGGTGGTTGAAAAACTTTGCTTCAGACATTTCTAAAAATATCTGGAATGATTTCTTAGCAGATAGAAGAATTTTAAAGATGGGAAATGAAGTTTAAGTTGAGAGAGATGGGGAGGGAATTTGTCTGTTATAACCAGAAACAGCACGCTCCTTCTAGACCAGCTTGACCCAACGGTACGCTTTGGTTGAGATCGACTCTTTTACCTTTGCAGATGATAGTTTCAGCGTTGGTGTAGAGCTCTCCTTTCAACTCTTTCAGCGTCTCCGTAAGAACAGCTAAACCTCGGGAGTCGTGAGATCATCCAGAACAGACATTTCATAATTCCCTGATCTTCTCTCGTTCAGCTTGATTTTTCTTCCTCCAGCATCCTGAATTCCAGCCTTCTGAACTCTGGAACTGCTGTGAACTAGGAAGTGCTGCACCTTTTAAAAAGGGTCACTTCCGGTTCATTTGAGGACTTTCTGATTGGTCGATGGACCAACAGAGGTGTGTTTTTGTGATGTAAGGTGTTGTTAAAAAGTCAAGGAAAAAGATTAAGATTGTTTAAGAACAGACAAAAGATATTATGAAGAACTCAGACTTCGTGGAGTCAATTCTCTAGTATCTTGCTGTAAAAGTTAAACATGACATTTCTTTTTCAGTAAACTTGCAGTTGACCGAAACTTGAACTTTGACCAACTTACACACTTGCTCATTTCAAACAGACGATCAAGAAATTGAATCATTACTCTGTAACATATTCCAACTTGATTTCCACTTTGAATGAGGATTAAAAATCGTTATTACTGTTTCACAGTTGATTTAAAAATGAGTAGTTCACTTCAACATTTAAACATTGTTTGAACTAACACAATTTGATTATCAAACATTTGTAAAATAGTAATGATAATCGAAAGTAGTCTTCTTTCACTTGATTAATTCAATAAAGAAAGTCTCAGGATGGGTCAACCTGTATTTCTGGATTCAAATCAATGAAATGACAGTTTCTGTCCCATAAGGTCCTTAAGGTCAGGATTTGACCTCAGGCCTAGTTCACTGCAGATGGATGGATGTCATAATATGGGCCAAACTTAACCACATTATTCATTTATATTGTTACACTTCATTGGAGGTGTTGTATGGAGTAGTGATTTGTTTGAAAGTACATTTAATGTTTTCTTGCAAAACTGTAAGACTTTTTGCCCTGACAAATACATCCTTCCAGTAACTGCCACGTTTAGTTTTACATCTTGCATTTTGCAAAACTGCTAACCATATGATGTCAATTCAGAGGAGTTTTGGAAGTGACAGTAGCTCCTTTTCTCTAAAGCGGTGTCACACTGCATGTACAAAGCTTGTGGAGATAATCGTGTGGTAGGAATCAGCTGTATATGAGGAAAATACATTTGCAACACTATATTTGGATGTAGGTTGTATGTAGTATGCAACTGAGGAAACACATTATGTTGCTTCTTATTAGTTACTAGTCAATTGATTATTTTTAGCCAATTGAGAACTTAATGTCAGATAGCTTCACATCTGAAACTTATCAGGCTGCACTGGGAAAAAGTTGGCAGTGTGTGGTTTCATGTATTGACAGGCAGAAAATGTATTATTCAGCACACCGACAAGCTGCTGTGGAGTCAATGCTTTTACAGGTTTTTTTTATATAATAAATTGTTATCTTTATTTATTTTATGTATTTCTAACATTTTGATATAATAATGCATCTGATGCATTTTGCTTGCTAATAAACAAGTGATTAAAGGGACTAAAAGAGATAAAAGGTAATTTAATGTGTCTCATATACAGTAGATTTATCTTTTAAATTATTTACTTCAGAAATATTGTTTCATTTCCTAATACCACGTCAATTTTGCATACTTACTTTCTATGGCTCACTGAGATCCTATGTAAGAGGATCCTGCTGTAAGAGAACATTATCACAACATCACTTCTTTATATATGCTATTTTATAACATATGGAGTGTGGACTGCATGATTATTTTGGCCACATTAAATAAAGCCTGGAACAATCATGTAGCACGTTGTAACATCACATATGCCTCACTGCTACATAGTTATAATGAAAGTTACAATGCAGCAATTCAATAATAATGTGACACAGTCTTATGCTACAATATGCAAATGTGTTTGAACTACCATCATTTGGTATAAATGTTTTTTTTTGTTTGTTTTATATATTTATTTTTAATATACCATCTCCAAAGACAAAAAAAGACAATATTGTTTTTGTCCATCTTTGTGTATGTGTTTGGATTACATCTGTCTGCTAGCAAAATATCACATAAACAACTACATGGATTTCAGTGAAACTCTAAAATACTAATCACTGTAAGTACTATAAGTCTTCAACAGATTGTGTTTGATGTCAACCCTAATCATTTTTTTGTTGTTGTTGGGGTTTGTTTTCTGAACAACCTTATTAAAGAAAACTAAAAAGGGCTGTACCTCAGTAAATGATGTAGCTGTAAAGCTAATTGAAAGTAATTCCCAACTTATATGCTTAATGATAACTGACTGCACAATAATTATTGTTAAAGTTTTGGAATCCACTATTCAAGTCAACAAGGGCCAGTGAGACTCATTTTAAGACCTGGAGTTTCATGCCTAAAGCCCCCAGTATACTCCCGCATACGTCCGTACACGGAGATACGTGCGTTCCTCCGCAGGGCATGTCCTTGCAAAGCTCAATTTTTACGTATGCGTACGTGTTGTCACACAATAAACTGCCCGGCGATGGACTGTTTTGTATGCGACACCAATGTATTAAATTCCCCTTCTTCATCCCTGATCTGGCCTTTTCTTTTTTTTTTTTTTACAAGAGGCAAGTGATCTATTTCCCCTCCGTTGATGCCATGACTGGAATTGTGAGAAATTAAGGAATTTGTCACGAGCGAATTAAAATCAGGTTCAGCGTGAGTGCGGGAGGGTCTGGAAATTTCCTGTTGGGCTGATCTGATGTGTGGGCTGCAGGGCCAGCGCTCCCTGATTTTTTATTTTATTTTTTAGAACTTTTTATTAACATTATATAAACACAGAACACTGCTGTGGCTGCCATCTCTCGTTTTTTTTTTTTTTTTTTCTTTTTCCGACCTGTCTATCAATCCAGTAGGCGTGTCAGCAAATGACCAATTGGCGACCTCAATTTGTCACAAAGGTAAACGCCCCTTGTCTGCAAATCTGTTCTGCAGCTGCTCAGGGTGGACGGTCGAGCACGAATTCTCAACCATCCGTGTACATACGTGCGTATCTTCGCGTGGACGAAAGTACGTGGGAGTATACTGGGGCTCCTTCGCGTGGACGAAAGTACGTGGGAGTATACTGGGGCTTAAGAAAGGCCCTTGTTAGATCATGACCTATTATTATTAAAATCATGTCATTGTAACCTACATCAGGGGCAATTCTAGGGGGCTGTTTACAAGACGCATATTTTAAGTGAAGCTTCACCTTTCTCTCTGCAATTTGGCTGTTCATTTACACAACACCAGCCCCCACCCTTGCTGAATCCAGAGGTTTTTTAACCCAGGCCTCAGAGTGGAGATTTTCGAGTGAACCCCCACAGAGGTGTGAAAGCACATATGCACTACAAGCGTATATTTCACACATGCGCACACCTACAGCATATTTCTATCAAAAACGATGGCACTGGAGTGTAACATACTGCTTTCTGTGCTATGACTGATGCAATATATTTTGAGTCTCGTAGTTAATCTACGCCAGAATGTATCTGCTATGACCGACATCTGTGTTGGTAAGAGACACCAGTCGGATGGAATTTGAAATCACTACGCGTATATGTCTCGCATCACACTGGACTATAACATACAAAATGTGCTAAATAATAACAGTAACAATAATTAAAAAAAAGTATTTCTGTTAGTGGTGGGAGATGTAATGAAGCTATCTGAGCTAAACTAAGCTATCTGGACATTATATAATTCAAGTTGTGATTTAAATGATAATATGAAACATTTTGCATGTTATTAAAGTTGAAAATGAAGACATCAGGTTTAATTTATATTTAGTTATTCAACACCACAAAAATGTATGTCACACAAACACTGATAATTAGACCAAAAAGGTCCATGCTCAGTAATCCAGGTATACAATCCAACAATTTGGACACACACACATGCGTTGAATTGTTGGACTGATAATTAAACTGAACACACTATTAAAAACACATTAAATGTACCACTTTAAATGTACTTTAAAGTACATTAATGAACTGTACTCTTCATCTCCTACAAGAACCCTGCAGATGTTGGATGCTGTCTATCATGGTGCACTAAGATTCATAACTGGCTGTGATTATCGTACCCACCACTGCACCCTGTATTCATTGGTTAACTGGACATCATTAACTTCACGCAGACTCTCTCACTGGTACATTTTCATCTTTAAATCACTTCTTGGTCTGCTGCCTTCATACATCTCCTCCTACATGTCTCTGCGTGAGTGCAGCTACGGAGTGCGCTCTCAGGACATTATTACCTGCAGTGTTCCCTCAGTGAGGACTGAACTAGGCAAAAGGGCCTTCTCCTACTCCGCTCCTGTTTCCTGGAATATCTTACAAAAAGATTTGAAGCTCTCGACCTTGACCTCTCTAAGTGGCTTTAAGAATCTGTTGGACTCCTGGCAGGGACCAATGCAGACATGTTCCTGTTTTTAATTTTATACATTTGTCTCGGAATCTAGCAGTTTTTTTGGTTTTGTTACCTTTTTCCTTTTAGCCATCCTATTTGTTAAAAAAAAAACAAACAAAAAAAAAACTGTAGTATGAGTTTTTATAACTGCTTATTGTTGTTGCTGTTGTCCATTGTTGTCATCTTTCTTTGTTGAAATCAGGTCTCTCTTGTAAATGAGTCCTCGAGGCTCAATGGGATTTACCTGTATAAATAAAGGTTGATTGATCTCTGATGTCATCCTGGATACTGGCCCCATGTTGTTTATCTGGCTTGTACAGACTGACACTCCTTCGCTTAATGTAGCTTAAAACATTGAATGGGTTGGGGAAAAGAACTGTGGGGAATTTTAAATGAATAATTGATCCAACATCTCTCTTCGACGATGTCCTCCTGCATCGGATGATAGTTCCTCCTCGCAGGAAAAATAAAAATAAAAACTTAGTTGCTTGTTGTGTAACTGAAGTAAACACAAGCAAAGATTATCAAGAACATTTATTTAACTGCTGTAGCATTGCTCGACAGCTAATGATTACCACCGGAATAGGAAGTCCAGCATCATCCTCCTCAGTGCTGGTTGGCTCAGCAACCGGCGTTGAGCTATTAAATGAAACGGTCCCGCTTGACGTCAAATTCGTCGACTCGTATCCAAAATCTGACTTAAGTTTTGTTCTTACTGTACTTTAAGCCCAGAGGAAAGTCCTTAGTGACAGCGGTCCCAGGCAGCGCGCCTACGCATTAGGTGAATGGACAAAATCCACAGCGCCAACTAATGACTTGGCATGGCAACTACAGCAGACTCAGGGGGTGGGGGTTCCTACAGTTGCATGCAAATACCGAATGTGGCCATGTCAAGGAGGATTTTTTTACTCAAAACATCTAAAAAACTCTGCATTTCCCCCACCTGTGTCCATATAAATGGGGCCTAGAATATGACCTTTTAGGGGTGCTTAGCCCCCAGTGCTGACTATGATGCTTGGCTTGAACTACATGGTGGCCACTGGCGTCAGAAGCATTTGTAATGTGTGTGTGTGTGTGTGTGGGTGTTGATGGTGGGGCGGGGCACCATTTCCTGCGTTCTGATGTATTTTCACAGTTGTTTAATGTCTAGTTTTACCTCATGCATTAAGTAAACACTTGATTCAATAACTATTTTAGAGATAATTGCACAGCAAGAAGTAGCCTGACCAACAGCTCTCCTTGTGTGAATAGAGCACGCTCTGCTTCTCTCACGCTATCAAGCCACAGTCTAAGAGACATAGTGAAGTCTCAAGAGAAAAAAGAAAAGAAATAAATAAAAGAGAGAGCTGCCAGTTGAGGCAGGGCGGCCCTGGTGCAGCAGTAGCGGTGCTCTGTGTTTTTATGTTATTAATAAAAAGTTATATAAAAAACAAACAAAAAAACCAAGGAGAACTGGCCCTGCAGCCCATGAACTAGACCAGCCAAACGGGAAATGTCCCTGTCCTCCCGATTAGCCACTCCAGGCCTGAAGTCAACTCTATTTGTTTGTTGGCAAAACACTAGGCAGATTTTAATGAAACTCTCAGAACATAATCCATACATGTACATCTACTACTGATTACCTTTTAGGGCAAATCAAGTTAAAGATGGCTACCATAGCTAATCATTATTGTCCTTAACAAAAATGTGTCTAACTCATTCAGTTTTACAGATTGTTGGCGTAAATCGACTCACTCTATCCGCCCCAAAGTTCGTTGTTTGGTTTTACTGTGGATCAAGGAAGTACAGACACTGGAACATGACAGACGCACTCTCTTTAAATTCAATAATCAAATTTAATAAATTAAATGATTAACAGTCACAGATTACTTTTGTATTTGATTAAATGTTAGTTAAAGTACAAAATAAAACATTGAATGCGCATTCAATGGAGACAAACGATACAACCTGTAAGAGTGATCTGAAGTCAGCCCTTGCTCTGCGTTGTCTGCTGAAAGAGGAAGTGCTGCTCAGCTATAGTCTAAATTAGGGCGGTGCTTGGTCAAGGCTTCTAGAATGTTCACTTGCTCAACGTGTATAGGGCGGTGACTCACTCTAGCTTCTAGAATATTCACTTGCTCAACGTGTATTGTGCAAAGTCCGGTTGGGTGGGTGCTGTCACAAATAAGAAACAGGAAGTATACTAGTCACACTTTAAGCTTTAGAAATTGTACAAGCAGAAACAGATTTTATTTTACAACAATTCCCCCTTTGGACCTCTTAACCAGAGGTCCAAACCTTTGAAATAAAATCTGCAATCTATCTGCGGCGGCGAGGAACCATCTCAAAGTCCTCAAGGTCATACCCTCTCCGCATGAGGAGTTGACGGGTGATTTCTGGGTCTCTCTTCTCTAAAGTGGATGTGATAAGGTGCACTGTCAGTGACCTCAGGCAAGGGATGCAACAGCAACCACAATTAATCAGATTTGGACAAAATATAAAATGTATATTTTAAGTGTAAAAATAAGATGTATATTAGTAAAGTTTTTATAAAAATGAAGAATTTAAAATCTGAATAAAATGCAATACAAAATGTCAAGTGAACATATAGAATATAAATGCAAGTGTAGGCTAGTGGTACGAACGAAAACTCATAATATATATGACGAACTTATAAGACTTCAATTCCTCCTCCAGCAGCAAGGCAGTTGTCTCCCTTGAACACACAAAAAGAGAGTACAAAATTATTGATATGAAAATTGTTATAAAAAAAAATGCTTCAAGAGGTTAAAAAAAATCTAAATGTCAATAAAATATTAGTACGACATCAGAATGTGCCACACGTACTCAGGGGCATTCCCCTGGGGTGCTCAGAGATATTGAATCCTCCTATGTCTCTGAGTTTTCTTCGTGGAATGTGAGACTCTAATTATGTAGTGTTTCTGTCGATTCTAAGTGTCTGTACTATGTGTGAATATTCCAGCACCGAGTGGCCCCCTTCAACAAAGTCCTTCCGGGCCGGCACGCAACTATACTCGGCTGCTTTGGTCTACCAAGACGTGAGAGTCCAGTTTTCGATTCCTTGGCACAGATCCTTAACTCCTTCCTGGTTCTCGAACTAGGGCACACTGACTCCAATGGTACCAGGTGTCCCCCTTTCCTCTCAGGCGGACTGCATGAGATGTTCGCTCCGTCACCTGAAAGGGGCCCATCCACCGGGGCTCCTGCCACTTCCTTTTAATAACCCTCAGCAATACCCACTCCGCAGTGGGGAGGGCTGGTTCCTTTAGCTCCTCAGTCGGACTCCGCTTGTTGTGTACCTGCTGAGTAAAGTTAGACACCAATGCTTTTAACTCTTGAAAGTATACCTTATGGTCCATCTTACGATCCTCCTCACTGGTCAGTGAGCACGCATGTGGTCCAGGAAAAGGTCGACCTGTGGTTAACTCATAGGGAGAAAAGCCAGTTCCATTATTAACAGAAGTTCTTACTGTCATTAGTGCGATTGGTAATGCGTCAACCCAATTCAATTTAGTCTGTGCACAGATTTTACTTAATTTTTGTTTTATGTTCTGATTCATTCTTTCAACTTTACCTTGTGACTGAGGATGATACACGGTCCCAAACGCATGTTTTAGGCCTAACATTTTTTCCACAGCCTGCAGGTCTGTGTTTTTAAAGTGAGTTCCATTGTCTGATCTGATTTTTTCAGGGAATCCGTGTCTGGGAATGTAATGGTTAATCAGAAACTTAATAACAGTTTTGCTGTCTTCTCTTCTTGCAGGTATGGCTTCTGGCCACCCTGTGAGGGTATCAACACACATCAGCACATATCTGTAACCTTTAACAGGTTCCAGCATGTCAGTGTAATCTATAATTATCTCCTGTCCTGGCCTGAATAGGAGTGGAAATGTTCCTTGTTCCGGTTTAACAGCTGGTCGAATGTTGTACTGTAAGCAAACTTTACAGCAAACTTTACAGGTTCCAATGTGTTCAGTTATCATATCATTTAAATGAGGGTGCCACCATTGTTGAAGATTCCTGAGCATTTGTCTGCTTCCCACATGAGCTAATCTCTTCTTTATAAACCTTCTGTACACAGTCATGTGTGTGTGTTGTGTTCATTCCATCGGCCATGTTTATCCCTTCATGTAGGAATAATAAGTTTGGTGCGGCTAAAATGTTACTCATGCGTCTTTGTTTCAAGGAAGTCATTGTGAAAAGTTCAGAGTTGACATAAGCCACGATGTTGTGTGATGTCAAAATGTGTAGTGGATGACCCATCACTATATGTGCGGTTTTGGAAACAATCTTACTCAATCTCACTGCCACCTGCGTGCATGACGGATGGCGCTTTTCAGTAACATCCATCAGCACACTAGCGTACATCAGGACGTGTCTGTCTCCCCCCTTTTTCTGAAACAAAACGCCATTAATGGTATGTTTTGCTTCAGAAACATCAAGATGGAAGGGTAGCGTGTAATCTGGCAGGGCCAAGTCAGTGGCTCTAGATAAGAGTTGTTTAAGGGCGATAAATGCCTGTTCTGCTTCAACCGTCCAAACCAGATTAGATTTTAACTTTCTCATGTCTTGTTCTTTGACCATATCACGAAGGGGTGTGGTTAGTTCACTGTAATCGGGGATGTAATGCCTGCTGTACCCGGTTAGGCCTAAAAAAGATAACATATCCTGAACTGTTGTGGGTTTAGGATGATGTAAGATTGAAGCTCTGTGTTCAGGGGAGAGGGTTGTGCCTCTCGCTGAGACCAGCCTACCCAAGAAGGAGACCTGTGTACGAACGGCTTGAAGTTTAGATCTGCTGACTTTGAAACCCGCATCATGGAGATGAAGTAGGACAGCCTGTGTGGCTGTAAGGCAATCCTGTGCTGTTTCTGATGTGATTAAGAGATCATCTACGTACTGCAACAATGTAGTACCAAGTGGGAGTGGAAGAGAGACAAGTATATATTTCAAAACTTGATTGAACAGACCAGGAGAAAGCGCAAAGCCCTGAGGTAGACGAGTATAACGGTACTGCTGACCATTAAATGTGAAAGAGAAGATGTCTCGCACTTCCTCTGACAGGGGAAGACAAAAGAAAGCATTTGCTAAGTCAATGCATGTAAACCATTTTTGCTGAGGTTGCAACTGTGTCAATGCTACATAAGGATTTGGAACCGGGCAGGTGGGTGTCTTAAGGATAGCATTGATTGACCTAAGGTCCTGTACCATTCTGTATTTTCCTGTGCCTACTTTTTCAACAGGTAAAATAGGTGTGTTCCATTCTGAGTATGAGTGTTCCAGTACTCCTGCATTTAACAGACCATGAACTGTGTCTGTCAGGCCCTGTTCTGCCTCTGGTTTATGAGCATATTGGTACAACCAGAGAGGATCATTCTGAAGAAGTTCAAATGTGATGGGTGCACATTTAGCCAAACCCACATCTTCCGGACCCTGGGACCAGAGGGTGGTTGGGAGAGTGGCCAACATACCGGGAACGTCAGAGTGATCAGTTTTTTCTCTACCATGTTCTCTAGATATCAGCTCATGTTCTAATCTGCCTACATCTTGTGTCTTTACATCAATGATGTAGCAGTATGTTGATGGTGAAAAAACAACTGATGGAAGCTGTGTGGGATGCCAATCAGTGGCTGTCATTACTGATTTTACCATAGGTCCTAAATCTTTAGCCTGATGTGTGGGAGCAAGAGCAAGAGAAACATGTGGTAATGCTTCAGATGACATCCTGTACCATTCCAACTGAGATGGAGACAGGGTGACATGAGAAGCCACACCTTGAGTCCCTACAATTAGTGTATCAGAAATTAGTAACCAATCAGTGTCTTGTAGATTTTGAGCAAAATGTTCCCTGTAACAATCATCAGAATCTCGGTCATAAAAAAGAGTAACATGTGGGGGATCGAGAGGAGGAACATAGGGACGCAGTGCGTCCACCCAAGGCTTCCAAGACAGGTAGGCTGAGTAAATGCCAGTGTGGTCTGTGCATTCAGGCTGCAGTAGTGCCCAATAGATGTCAGCCACTTCCTCCTGTACGGGTTGAAGAAGACATTGTGATGTTGAAGAGGAAGTAGATGCAGAACAAGTCCAAGTAGTCCCATTTGGCAAAGTAACTCTCAAACCAGTCTGTTCACATAAGATGGTCGCTCCCATCTTTTTCAACAAGTCTCTACCCAGTAAGTTAACTGGCACATCCTTAGACAAAACAAAGGGATGAGTCAACGACTGTGGACCTGCTGTAATCAGGAGGGGTTCGGTTAATGGCAGTTTTTGTTGTACCCCAGAGAATCCAACCACTGAAACTGTGTTCAATGTGGCATGTTGCAAAAAGTCTTGATCATTCAGAGTTGAAAATGTGGCCCCTGTGTCCACCAGGAATGATAAGTCTTTGTTCAGGACCTTTATTCGTACCATAGGGTCTGCTCCTCCCCCTATGGCCTGATTTCTCTGTGGGGTGTGTCATTGTTGGTAATAACTACCAGATCCAGCGTCTGAAGGTACATATTCCATGCCTGGGTGTTGTCCTGCTGGTGCCATCTGAGGGTTGGGTACTGTGTACCCATGTCCACCTCCTCTGTTTGCTTGAGCTTGTTTGTGGTAACAGTCACGTGCCCAATGTCCAGGCTTCTGACAGTAATGACAGACATCTTGTGCTCTGCCTCCCTGTATGTAACCTCGGTTATGGTCCCTGCCCCGAGCTCCACCTCCTCTCCTCCACTGTC
The DNA here is from genome assembly GCF_014905685.2 of Nematolebias whitei. Lineage (NCBI taxonomy): Eukaryota > Metazoa > Chordata > Actinopteri > Cyprinodontiformes > Rivulidae > Nematolebias > Nematolebias whitei. The sequence continues at coordinate 12,385,910 of NC_056498.1, forward strand.
CCCTGACCTAACCCCGAGAATAGGCACTGGGTTGTGGTTGTGGAGCAGCTGTATATTGTGGAGTGTTGTGTGTAGGTTCACTCACAGCTACTAATTGTTTTGGCCCTTTGGCGGCCTGTACCACATCTCTTGCCTGCTTAAGTTGCAGTTTAAGTAGCTGAGCCTGCATGTCTTTTAATTCTGCAGAGCTTTTAACATCATCATCTGCAGCAGCCTGCAAGTGGTGGATAAGATGACGTTCCCACTGGCCTGCATCAGCAGTGGGAAGGTCTGGGTTTGTCTTCATGGCTTTACTCACAGCTGTTGGGACACCATCAAGGATTGCTTGTCTGAAAAAATATCTCTGACTTTGTCCCTGGCCATGACATGAGTTCTGTCATGCTACTCCTGTTTACACTGATCAAGGTACGCTATGGGGTTCTGTCCCGGTTTCCAGAGAAACTTGGGTACACCCGCTCCCTCAGGGAGTGGATAGGCCTCTCTAAGGGCTCCTGCAAATCTATGGAGATGATTTGTCATGGGCTCTGAATCGAGGACCGTATAATTCCAACCTGCTGCCCGTTCCAATTCATCCATCCTAGTGGACGTTACACATCTTCCCAACAAGGCTCTCACATCTCCTACCGCTAGTGTTATACCTTTGGTAAGGCTATCAACTGCATTTAACCACTTACTACCCCCTTCAGTCAGTGGGGGCAGTTTTTCAACCAAAGCCTGAATGTCACCAAGTGCAAAGGGTTTGTATCTGATCTGCGCACCCGCCTGGAGCAGAGGAAAGCTGTTGCTCGACAGGGAGGGGTAGTCAAGTTGGTGAAACCCTTTAGTTTCCTCATGTTCTGAAGGCAGGGATGTACTGGGTGATGCGGTCAATGAGAGTGATGTACTGGGTGGAGGCTGAAGAGTAGCCATGATGTCTGAAGAGATCCTGAGTGGGGATTCAGTATAGAAAGGATTTTTTGAAGAACCTGTCAGTGAGTCAGTCAACACAGGTCTGTTTCTCCAGCCCGGGGCTTCCAGAAGAGCCTGTTTCTGCCCCACCCCTGTGAATGAAAGTGGTTCAGGTGCCTGCGGGCGAGGCAACGATGCCTGTGTGTTGAGAGGTGCTGAGTTGTTGTCTGCAGCTTTCTGTAATGTGTGTACTTTAATAAAGTCTCTAAAACCGGAGGAGCTCACTGATCCTGTCTCATCTGTTACGGTCAGGTTGTCCTGGGCTCTGGTTTCCATTCTGTCTAGTGAAGGAGGGGCTCCCTCTATCTCTATTTTCCCCCCCCTCACGTGATATACCGGATACATGTTTTTAACAGGAGGGGCAGATGGAATGCTGCTGTGGGTGTAAGGAGGAGGTGTTAAGCTGCCTGGTTGTTCACTCTTCTCACCCAACATCAGATGTGACACACCCTGAGCTATCAACACCAGTTTCAACCATTCCTTTTTCTCACTTTCAGCTACCACTTTCAACTTCCTGTATTTCCCCTTCTGTAGGGCGTTGGCCTCTTTCTTTTGTTTGTCAAAATGCTCTTCCTCGTCTTTACACTTTTTTATTTTTTCCCACATCTGAGTTATAACGTCTGCTTTGCCTCGTTTGTCACTTATCTCTTCTAATTTTTTTACGAGAGCTTTCTCCTGTTTCTTATCCTGTCCTGACATCGTTACGGCCTGTGTTACAATTGTTAGTTGCTCTTTTAACGATTTAAAGTCCTCATTTCCGTATTTCTGTCTACACTGCTCTGCCATTTCGACATCCAATTCCTTCTGCATTCTCTGAAAGGAATTCACTTTCACACACCACACCTAGGTATTTTATTGTCACAGGAACCAGTTCAGGAACTCTTTTCCTTATCTCAATCACTCTCAGTGGTCTTATGGTTTGACAGGACGAACAACACTTAGACAAACAACACAAGACTGACCACTTCACCTCATTCACGCGAAACTCTGACGCCAGAAAAATTCAACAGTGGCTGCTTCCCACAATACAACTTGATTGTAGTTTTTTTTTTTTTTTTTGATGAAATGTGTGTTGACCCCTTTTTTTGTGCAGGAAAGGTATTTTATAAGTAGTCTGTGACTGTATTTTATTATATTAAAGAACTAATTATTATTTTTATATTATCATTATTATTATTATTATTATTTATCGTTGGTTTATCGATCGTCTGCCTTCACGTATTAGCGCTTTTACGTTTTTATCCCACCCAGTCCCGCACTTACTTAATGAACTTCCAATTTTTAAGTAAGTTTAAATTAACACTGTTTTCAGTTAGACACCAACCTAACAAGTTTACAGTTCAACTTAGTCTCAGAGTTACAGGGATGACGGCGAATAAATGATTTATCCTACAACCCCACCCCCTCTGGTCCAGAGACCCGTCGATCTCTGGTGGGCTCGACTACTGCGTGATTTATCTGGGACTGGTTTTATTACTTATTCACTATCGCGGATCCGAACCTACAACATAATAATCCTCTATTTAATGGGAGTCCAACACACTGAGAAATTTGCCTATAAAAAGCCCAATCACAGATTTTGTTTAAACAGGTATCTGCTTACCTTTGTTTGAAGAGTTGTGGCCACAGGTCAGTGTTCTGGACTCTGCTGTCCCTTCCTGTCCGTATCAAACCAATCTCGGTGGGACCTCCAAATTTTTGGCGTAAATCGACTCACTCTATCCGCCCCAAAGTTCGTTGTTTGG
>NC_056498.1:12389002-12403804 GCF_014905685.2 Nematolebias whitei
CTTCCGATCTTGTCTTCAGGGAAATGAAGAGAATTTCCAACATCAACAGAGTGGACGTAATGTGCATGAAAGCCACATATAACATGTTATGCTGCTGGTCTCAGTGGGAATCCAACACTTATATTAACAATTCGGTTTTTGTAACACTTTGACAAACATTATGAGATAAAAAAAACACTGCAATCCAAATGACTTGAACAGATCTAGACAAACAGATGATTAGTTTTTTCAGTTTGTTTTTGTGTGCATTGAACTGCTCAGGGTGCTGCAGATTCACTCCTGGTTAAGAGGAGATAAACTCAGCAGGCAATATTTAGCTGGGGGGCTTTCAAGTGCTTTCATGTCAATTCTAATATTATCAAAACTCTTATTGAATATTCCAATTAAACACATTTTCTTTTATATTTGTTCCTAGAAATGTACATGCATTCTTTGTTGATTCGTTAACAGTTAAAACCAGATGTTCACAGCCACTGTATAAACAGAGATGTGGACATTTTCTCACTGTCTGACAATAAATCCAACTAAATCTTGTATGTTTAAGGCCAGCTGGATTACTCATATTTTATTTTGTTGCTAAATACCCTAAGGATGACAAAAAACATTTTTTTAATGAATATTTTATTGAAAGTTACAAGTGTACATAACTATTTTATTAGTATTTGGTAGTGTTGCCTTTAAACTTTATGACATGGGTGGAATGGTTTGTGTTTCCTTCCACAAGCTTTTAACAACAATTTGTTGTAATTGTTGTCCCCCTCCTCTTGACAGAACTGATTCAAGTTTGTAGGTTTCCCCACTTGAACACCTTTTTTTTTTACATATTATTATTTATTTGTGATTATTGAAGATTTGATTTATTATTATTCAAAAAGCCAATATGACGGATTTATGACCCTCAATAAAAGCATAAAAATATTGAATACTTTGTGTACTAAACTGTACAAGATCCTATACTTGCATGTTTGATCAGATGAAAGTGGTATATCTTCAGGAATCTGGAAATTGGACCCAAAGATAAACCAAAGTTGGGGAGAATGAAGATTCTCTTCCTGATGTCTTGGCTGATTTATTTGGACTTTTCCACGATGTTGTACAAAAAAAAGCATTTAGTTTGACGTGTGCCTTACAATGCATCCACAGGTGTACTTCTAATTAACTTAAAAACTCTAAAATGTCCAAAGCTATGAAATCCTATCTGACATAAAACATTAAAGGTTTAGTCTGATTTAATGTCAGACAGTAATTCAAGGTTCAAGGTTTTTTTATTGTCATTCGCATCACATGTGGTACATGAGGTGGAACGAAATTGTGTGCTCAAGGTCCCAGTTACACCCCAAAATAGAAAGTATATGAATTATATTAAAGAAAAGAAGAAACACGACAGTAGTCCCTCGTTTATCACGGTGGATCCGTACCCTGAAGCTCCGCGATAGGTGAAAAACCGCGAACTAGGAATAGTAGTACAAGTAGTAAGTAGTAGTAGGTATATACGAAGGTGTTTAAAACCCTTCCCACACTCTTGCAATATTCAATACAATGTGTCTAAACTCTAAATGATCTAAAAGAGCACAGAATGTCATGATTTCAGCTTTCTGCCTCGGCTGCACTCTCGACCACGCCCACTTCTTTCTCTGCAAGAGATCAGCTGATCAGTTGCAGGAGCAAGCCTCTCCCACAGCTGTGGGCTGCACACAGGTGCTAAATAATTTAAAATATTTTATTTTAAATAAAAAAATCCATGCAGATCATGCGGCTCATACATCAATCAGCCAATTATGTGTCATGTCCAATCATAATTAGAAAAAACACGATAGAGCGAGTCCACAAAGAACAAACCATCACATAGCGAGGGACTACTATATACTAAGATATACACTAAATATTAATAATATAATAAAATACAGTGTATTAAACAGCAGCCTGAACATGAGTCTGTAGTGAGCAGATGGGTATGAATACAGCAGCTTAAAGGAAAGAAATCAGCAGCATGTAAAATCAGCAGTACAGATAAAGTGACAAATCACCAGTTAAAGTCTCATTACAGTGATTTTTTTCTAGTTAGAGATTCATGACTAACAGCCTCAGGGTAGAAGCTGTTCCTCAGTCTAGTGGTTCTACACTTAATGTGCCTCAATCTTCTGCCTGGGGGGAGCGGTGCAAAAAGTGTGTGTGCTGGGTGAGTGGGGTCCTTCATGATGCAGGTGGCCCTCTTCCTGCATCTGGAGGTGTAGATGTCTGTGATGGTGGGGAGACTGACTCCAACAGACTTCTGTGCAGCCTTCACCACTCTCTGCAAAGCTTTTCTTTCTGCAGCTGTGCAGCCTCCATACCACACGTTGACGCTGGAGCACAGGATGCTCTCCACTGCACACCTGTAGAAGGAGGTCAGGACCGACCTTCCCAGACCAGCTCGTCTCAGCTGCCAAAATGCTTGTCTTTTCATGCATTTTATGTAAACATCTGTTTTTAATGTCGTGTTCACTTATGTGTGTATTCACAGTTCTTTTCTTTTGAAGTTGTTTTCAACAGAGCCACCTCCAGTTGAGTCTCACATTGTCCACACATAATTCCTGTGTGTTTGATACAGCTCCAAAACAGCTGTAGCTCACTGTCCTGAGGTGTTTAATTGTGTTGGGCAGCCAGAGGCCATTTTGTACAACAGGGCTTTTGACAATACGTCTCTGATTGTGGTTCTGGACAAACAATAGGGCTGTGATTTGAGCCACTCGGTTGGTGATTGCTGTCAGGCTTTCTGACTTTAGCAGCAGACAGCATCAATATCCGCCTCAGAGTCCACTCCATATTCAGTTTGCCTGAGTAAATCTGAAAAAAAAAGAAAAAAAAAGTAGATTTAGGTATTTATTTTTCGTAGATGAGAATCTCAACCCCTGCCGTGCTAAACAAACCCCCCTTTGAGCTTTAACAACAGCTGTAATGCCCCACTGCAGATTCCATCATGCTTCATTTGCTTGATCAAACTGTAGACGGATTATTCAAATCTTAAAAACTATTCCAGTTTTTTTCAAAAGTAACCAAATGTACCACTGAGCATGGGGTCACAATTTGGAAGGTACGTAGTACCTTACTAAGCTGTGACTGCTAATGATTCTTTTGCAAAGGGCATCACAAGGAGTCTCCAAAATGTCTTAAAATTGGTTCAGGAGTTCCTTGATGTTACCTGTCGCAGAGCAAGAAAGGAAGAATTGGACATACCCTCCATTCGTCCATTCATATGTGTTGTAAGCACGATAGCTTGGAAGATAAGTGCGGTACTGACTTCCATTTTAGTGTCTGGCAACATCTAGGCATAAGAAAGTTTCCTTTCAAAAACTGGGTTGCCATGTAAATTCAAGAAGGTTGCTGCCATATATGTACATATGTAAACCAGTGACTTGCGGTGTGTTTTGTGACAGGTGAGGCTGACTCATCCGGTATCGGACGCTCACGTACAGTATACTTTATGAACCCAAAATAGAAGCTTATTATTTCAATTTATCCTTTTTTTTTTCTTTTAAAAATACATCTAATTATGTTTATTCAACTCCATACTGTTCAACAATGATGGCAAGGAAAACTAAATATTTAATGTAAGGTCAACTTTTTTGTTTGGGAGGCAGGATCATCTCTTTTTAAATAATAATAATAATAAAAAATGCATATTATCTTTATTTTAAGACGAAGTCCATGTGCCTATCCTTCTCCACGAATATCTCCATTGCATTGTTGTAAAACTCGTTGCAGTTTTCCTTCATTTTTAAAAGTCTGGCTGCTTCAATGTGTCTCCATTGACTCCAGGAGGAATCTAATACCTTCTGTTTCAACTGAAAATCGAGTGTAGAAAAAAAAAAAAGTTTTGAGATATGAGCTTCAATTTTGTCTAAACAAATTTAAACAAGTGTACTGATTGCTACACACCCCTGCCCCTTTGCGTAACTCAAGAACGCACAGCAACTGCACCTGCTTCATTGTTCCTATGGGGCAGCACTGTCCCTTATCGGTGCAGCATGGCACTTTCTGCCTCACCCCTCTGAATTTTCAGTGAGCGTTTATGATCGATTAGAAATAAGAAATATGTCACACACATTCATTCAATACACATTATTAGACAGACTGTAGAACATCAGCATGTGCAGCACATGTGCAATCAAACATGCATATTGACGATATAAAGAGAGACAGCAATGGGCATGCAACCACCTACTTCATATATTGTACATCACATCACATTGAACTGGACATCATTAACTTCACGCAGACTCTCTCACTGGTACATTTTCATCTTTAAATCACTTCTTGGTCTGCTGCCTTCATACATCTCCTCCTACATGTCTCTGCGTGAGTGCAGCTACGGAGTGCGCTCTCAGGACATTATTACCTGCAGTGTTCCCTCAGTGAGGACTGAACTAGGCAAAAGGGCCTTCTCCTATTCCGCTCCTGTTTCCTGGAATATCTTACAAAAAGATTTGAAGCTCTCGACCTTGACCTCTCTGAGTGTCTTTAAGAATCTGTTGGACACCTGGCAGGGTCCAATGCTGACATGTTCCTGTTGTTAGTTTTCTACATTTGTCTTGGAATCTAGCTGTTTTTTGTTTTGTTACCTTTTCCTTTTAGCCATCCTATTTGTTAAAAAAAAAAAAAAGAAAACTGTAGTATGCTTTTTTTATAACTGTTTATTGTTGTTGCTGTTGTCCATTGTTGTCATCTTTCTTTGTTGAAATCAGGTCTCTCTTGTAAATGAGTCCTCGAGGCTCAATGGGATTTACCTGTCTAAATAAAGGTTGATTGATTGTATATGACACATCGCCCCCAGAGGTGAACCAGACCACTACACTGCCTCCCCCAGTACATTTCTTGCATGTTTTTGAACTGACAATGCATAAATTCTGCTATTTTGACCATTGAAGTGTTGAAATAATTCAGAAAACAGATTTATAAAACACTTTTATTGAACAAAGTGGTCAAATGTATTTTCTCTAATCATTGTTAGTATTTTACTTGTCATGATCACAGGTGAGGCACTGCCTCACCTGCATCCCCTGACTGCACGTTACTGATGTAAACATTGTTAGCTAGGTGATTTGAAAAAAAAAAGAGAATGAAAAAGGAACATATTGACTTTGATTTTGGCATGTGGCTGCTTTTGGTGTAAATAAAGTCACTGAAAAATTGGGTTATGTCGGAAACCTAGATGGTAACCACCATATATATTTATAAAACAAACAAGGCACTCATTTGAGGAAACTAGTTTTTATATTGCTAGAAAGTATAGTTTCCTCAAATAATATGGGTGGCTATTGTGGTGGCCAAAGAGTAATTTATGGTGGCTAAGCCACCATTGGCTGCCCTCTAGTTCCATCATTACACCTGGTCATGGATAAATGCATTTCTTTGTCTATGTGCTGCCTTATACAATAAATAAACAAATAAATAAATAAATAAATAATAATAATAAACCCTTTGTTCTTCTCCACAGTGTAACTCCTACCCACTTGAATAACTTACTCCAAAAACATTAAAGTTCACTACATTTTCTGTTCAATTCCAGTCCAGAAAAAAACACTCATCTCATAAACTACAAAAATGCACTATTCAAATCCCACAACAATGCGGAACATTCACAAGAAACAGGAACCTGTCTCAAACCCATTTCAAACCGTTCTCAATTAAATTTCCATAGAGAGCTAATGTTATATTTTGATATGAGCATAGCAGTTTTACACATAACAAAAAACATCCAAGACTTCAGCCCCAGAATGTCTAAAACCACACAGAATAAAAACAATAATTATTATAAAAAGAAAAAAATATGTATATATATTTTTTTTAAAATAAACATGATAGTACTACAGTGAATTAAATAATAATCCAATCGATTTGCTCTTGACTGTCTGTGGGGGCAGCGGTCAAGGTGGTTCAATGCTCGCCCATCGCTTTTGGAAAGAAAACCTTATATAAAAAAAAAAAAAAAACAACTTATTCCTATGTTTTATTTATTTATTTTTATTTTGTGTCTGATATCCCTGTGCAGACAGAAAATTATGTGCTTTTCATAAACAATAATGTAGAAGGCTGTGTTGTGCATCCCCCTTATTTCTTTATGCCCTAAGACAAAAATGTACAATGCTATTTTTAGTTTTTTTTTTTTTTTTCTTATGCTGTTGCTGTTTGAGGACCCACATGAATTCATTCAACCTTTATTTAGACAGGTAAATCCCATTGATCCTCGAGGACTCATTTACAAGAGAGACCTGATTTCAACAAAGAATGATGACAACAATGGACAACAGCGACAACAATAAACAGTTATAAAAAGTCATACTACAGTTTTTTTTTTTTTTTTTTTTTTAACAAATAGGATGCCTAAAAGAAAAAGGTAACAAATAAACAGCTAGATTATAAGGCAAATGTAGAAAACTAAAAACAGGAACATGTCTGCATTGGTCCCTGCCAGGAGTCCAACAGATTCTTCAAGTCACTTAGAGAGGTCAAGGTCGAGAGCTTCAGATCTTTTTGCAAAATATTCCAGGAAACAGGAGAGGAGTAGGAGAAGGCCCTCTTGCCTAGTTCAGTCCTCATTGAGGGAACACTGCAGGTAATAATGTCCTGAGAGCGCACGCTGTAGCTGCACTCACGCAGAGACATGTAGGAGGAGATGTATGAAGGCAGCAGACCAAGAAGTGATTTAAAGTTGAAAATGTACCAGTGGGAGAGTCTGCGTGAAGTTAATGATGTCCAGTTAACCAGTGAATATCTATGAAAAACAGATTTATCATCGTTGTGATTTTTGGATATGGAGTGGAGGGGGGTGATTTGGTTCAGCCATTTAAAATAAAACTCCAGATTGTTTCCATTTAATTCTCTATGTGGTCAAACTGTTATTGTAAAAACAATAAACAAATAAATAAACAACAGTCAAAACCAAATGTAAAATTTGGAAGCTCTTCTTGATTTAATACATGATTAATGTGTAATGTTAGTTAAAAGTTTGAACTTGTTGAATAAGTCTAGGAACAAGCATTGGTTCAAATGTTTTGCACAGTTTTGTGAGTCTGAAGAATATTTTACAACATTCCATTTCAGGAATATGATGTCAAGACTCTGTAAAACAGAACTCTTCAAATTAGATTCATTGTTTTTGAACTTTGCAAAAAAAAAAAGAAATTAAAATTAAAGCATGTACAGTACATAATAAGATGGTGGTGCACTTAACTGGTCTCAACTGGTGATGCACTCAAACCACCGTAGCCATACGATGCTAACAGAAACTTTCATCAAACACAAAAGATGTATGAAATATGTATGGGATTGGAATGGTAATAAAAGTGCAGGTAGGAAGCTTGTGTGGGAGGACAGATGGTAATGGTAAGAATAAAATTCTAGGATGAGGTGTCAGCATTGTGTTGGAGGAGCACTGGGTGACAGGAGGGTGAGGTTGCCTTCGTCTTCTGGCAGGAAGAGGATGGTAGGGAAGCAGCAGGGGACCAAAGGTGGACATGAATGCTTACTCACTGCATGTTTCTATTAACATTTGATAAAAACTAAAATAAACAAAGGTGCTGCTTTCCAGCTTTAGCTGTCTTTTAGAAATATCCGCCGCCTGTACATGTGAGCTGAAAAACTTGAAAAAGAAGGGAAGTACCACTGTCCGTTTTGGTGTATGGCTGCACCTAGGTATAAGAAATGTCCCTATCAAAAATTGTTTGGCCACATCAAAATTCAAGATGGCTGCCACCAAGCATTTGTATCTAAACTTTGCAAGTTGGATAACTTGAAAAATAAGCAATGTGCCAACTTCTATTTTGGTGTGTGATGGCATATAGGCGTAAAAGAGGTCCCTATCAAAAAGTGGTCAGAAAACATGGTAGGAGGGGCAGAAACATGACAGGAAGGAGCTATATACTGTAAGTATAGTCCATTTACCATTTGTACACAGTGTAACTCCTACCCAGTGGAATATATCGCACCAAAAACATAAAAGTTCACTTGCATTCCTTGTTAAATTCCAGTTCACAGAAACATCTCAAAAACTGCACACATTCTCTTTAAATCCCTTAGTGAAGATGGACTTTGGCGTACCAATTATTTGATATTACTGGAACATTTCATCTTGTAATTATGTAACTGTAAAAATGTGCCATCTCACCCTGATCTTTCTTGAAAAAAAAAAAAAAAGGCTAATTTCAGTGGACTTTCTGCTTAAATAAAGGTTAAATCTGGAATAAAAACTCTGAAGTTTTAGTCACTTTATTATTTCTTACATGAGGAGGCATGGAGCAGGGGCGCCTGTGGCTGAGTGGTTAGAGCAGTCATCCTCCAACGTGAGAGTTGGGCGTTTGATTCCACCAGACCAACAGTCATATGCCGAAGTGTCCCTGGGCAAGACACTGATGCCCTCATTGCCTCCGATGTGTGTCCCATCAGTGTATGAATGTGATAAAGCGCTGATTAGTCTCTGTATAGATCTAGTAGAGTGCTGTATGAATGGGTAAATGAGGCACAGATTGTGTTGAAAAGAGCTTTGACTATCTTGATCAGATAGAAAGGTGCTATATAAGTACAGTCCATTTACAATTTACATGAGGGAGAAACATGTTTTTTTTTTATGGGTTGTACTCATTTAAAGACTATATGAATTTGCAGACATGATTTGCTTGTTTTTGTAAAATTCCCTACCTTTATATATCTCAATCAAATGTTTGGTAGCTTCTGTTTTCCTAAACCTAACTATGTGAATGAAGCAATTACACTCTCTATGATTCACTTCACTCTGAAACAGGAGCTTTCAAAGCTTTCAAGTCTCTTATGACTGGAGAAGTCTGACCTGGAGAAGGTTGTTAAAAAAAATAAAATAAAATGCTGCTTACCATTTTAAATAAACATTAACTTGTTTTTTTCTTTCAATTTTTGACAAACTTTTGTCCAACCAGGCTTTTCCAACTACTGCTATGTATTCAAATTTAAGCAATGGCCACTAAGTGACAAGTTTCATCTTCAACTGACTGCTTCTAATTAGTTTTGAGTTGCATGACCACAATTAAAGTTTAATCAAAGCTATATTGATATTCTAGTGTGTCTAAATGATTGAATAGCCTTTGAATAATATAGTTGCATATTTAGTGACTTACATTTTCCAATCCAGTGTCTCATATAATTAGTTTGTACGTAAACTTAGATATTGGGTTAAAATGTGTCATTTTGAAAAACTAGAATGATCTAAAAAGTAATATTTGCCATCTAATGTAGGATTGTGAAGTGTCTCAATTCTTTAAATGTCAGAAGTTACAACATTATAATGTGTCATTGTTCACTTTTTAGGTTACTCAAAAGGTTCAAGGTTCTTTACTGACATTTGCATCACATGTGGTACAAGAGGTGGAATGAAATTGTGAACTCAAGGTCCCAGCTACACCCAACACCAGCAATATTCTTATAAAGGATTTAAAAATGGACAACAATTAACATATTGTTACAGTGATTTTCCTGGTTAGGGATTAATGAGTCAAGTATAATTCAAGTATTATTGAAGTATAATAAATAAATATAAAGAAATGGTTATTTTGTTGTTACTTTTTAATCAGAGTCAGAGATTCTTTATTGTCATTCGCACCTCATGTGGTACATGTGGTGGAGCGAAATTATGTACACAGGGTCCCAGTTACATCCAACAATAAAATGTATAAGAAAAACAGTAATAACATCTAAGATATGAACTAAGAAAAACATCAACTAAATATACACTAAGCACTCATAACATAAAACATTGAACATCAGCACAAACATGAACATGAGTCTGTGTGAGCGGATGTGCACGCATGAACACATCAACATTGAAACAGATCAGCAGCAACATGAAACAGATCAGCAGCAACATGATGTGATTTTTCACAGTGATTATTCTAGTTAGAGATTCATGAGTCTAACAGCCTCAGGGTAGAAGCTGTTCCTCAGTTTAGTGGTTCTACACTTAATGCTCCTCAACTTCCTTCATGAGGGGAGCGGGGCAAAACGTGTGTGTGCTGGGTGAGTGGAGTCCTTCATGATGCAGGTGGCCCTCTTCCTGCATCTGGAGGTGTAGATGTCTGTGATGGTGGGGAGACTGACTCAACAGATTTCTGTGCAGCCTTCACCACTCTCTGCAAAGCTTTTCTTTCTGCAGCTGTGCAGCCTCCATGCCACACATTGATGCTGGAGCACAGGATGCTCTCCACTGCACACCTGTAGAAGGAGGTGAGGACTGAGCTTCCCAGACCAGCTCGTCTCAGCCGCCTGAGGAAGTAGAGTCTCTGATGAGCTTTCTTGATCAGGCTGGTGGTGTTGTTGCTCCAGCTGAGGTTGTCATTCAGGTGCACACCCAAGTACCTGTAGCTGGAGACCACTTCCACCATAGATCCTGTTATATTCGGGGGGGGGGGGGGGGGGGGGGGGGGGGGGTGTGGGGGGGGGTGTATAGGTGTGTTTGCTCCTTCTGAAATCCACAATCATGTCCTTTGTCTTCTTCACATCGATGTGAAGGTCATTCTTCCTGCACCAGCTCTCCAGGTGTTCCACCTCCTGCATGTAGCTAGACTCGTCATTGTTTGTGATGCAGCCAACCACTGCTGTATCATCTGAAAATTTTACAATAATACAGCCTGGATGAGTAGGTGCACATATATGAGCAGAGTGAACAGGAAGGGGCTCAACACACAGCCCTGAGGGGAGCCAGTGCTGAGGGTTTCGGTGGAGAAGTTGAAAAATGTTTAGATAACACTACTGCTATATAAAATGGCTAAAGATCAAACTGCAAATGTCAAAGTTGATTTAAATGACTGATGTTTCTATTTTTTTTGGTTTTGTTCCTTAAAATGGGTTAATGTAAAAAAAAAAATCAGTTCTATGTGTGTATACAGTGATTATTTTTAATGTTTTATTAAAATATATCCAGTAGTTCATGAAGTTTTTTGCTTAACATACATGGAGGCAAACCAATGCTCAAACACAGACACTTACACAATGAAACACTGTCCACTGAGCAATACAAGAAGCATAATTCAAGTTTTGGTTTGGATATTCTGTCAGCACAGTGTTTGACCTCACATTTGTAAAAACAAATGAAAAAAGATCTATAGTTTGCTGAAACTAAAAATATGTTTTTGTTGCTTCTATTTTATTTATTTTGAAAGAGAGTTTAGGTGTGGTGAAATTGCCTAAAGTGAGCTCAGCTGCTTAAGCTTTGTTTGGCCCTGCAGCAGCGACGACACAGTGAAGTTCAGTCCTCCCCTTGGATCTGTCACCTCTTTCATCCTGCTCGGGTTTGTGGGCCTGCATTAGTTCCAGCTTAGTATCTGATGCACGGGAGCGCTGCAAATCTCAGTCGCTCTGACTCACCCAAGTTCACTTACGCTGCTCTTCATCACTCAGCTTTCAACGGTGTTAAATCTTACTAAACATGGCAAAAATAGCTGGTTGGGACAGATTTTTCACCACGTTACAGTGACAACATGCGAGCTGAAAATCTGCTGCTTCTGTGCTGCTTCAGAGAAATGAAGACATCATTGTTGAAGTGCAAAAGTGTAGTGTCTGTGTTGGTTTGTTAATACTGTTAGCGAAAAATCACATGAATGACTGAGTGATGAACAAAGCAGTCAAAGCTATAAACAACTAATGGTTAACAGTCAATTTTAAACACATTGAAGAAAAATCTGGTGCAATGGTAGCTAAGACTGATCCCCAACTTATATCCTGAGTAATAATTGCCCACAACTTATGCGTAAAACATTTCCATTACCTATTGAATCCAACTCTGTCTGCCTCTTAGCAAAATATTTCATGAACCGCTGACCCAATTTCAATAACACTATCAACAAATATGGCCATCGCAGCCAAATAAACATTTTGCTTAAAACTGTTTCAATAACTGTTTTATTTGGCCCTGTTTGTTAGCAAACTATCTCATAAAATGCTAAACAGTAAGTAATTATTGTTCGTGCATCTACAGCTAAATTACTTCTGAAGTCAGCCCAATTCAGGATGGCCACCACAACTAACTTTCCTCCACACAAAAACTGCAGGTTCTCAGTGAGCTGTATGGACACTGACCTCAAATTTGAGGATGTAGTTGCTGACAGTTGTTCACAATGCATATCCCAAAATGCTAACAGAAAATGGGAGCTCCCACAAAATATTGCATGAGATTGCACGTTATTTTCCAAGCTCAACTAGAATTAATACAACTTTTTTTTTTTTTTCTCAACACAAGATGAATTTAATCTAAAGAGTTGTTGGCTTGAAGGATGGTGGGGGATATAAGCATTCTTTCTTAGAATGTCAAGCCTTTAATTAAAAATAGCATAGGCCCAGGAAAAATAATAATAATTAAGTACTGTAAATAATAAGGTACATTTTTAGAAGAGTGTTTTATTGGACTGGAATTAAACAAGCAATAAACCTAAAGTATAATCAAGTGGGGAGGAGTTACACTACATATCAGAAGAAACAGGCATATTTTTCTTTTTTTTTTCTTTGTCTCAGACTGCAAGTCTGGAACAATCCAAGAATTATTGTGCTGCACTTTTCTTAGACTTGTCTAAAGCTTTTGACACTGTGGATCATGGCATATTATGTCATAAGCTCTCAGAAAACCAACCAATGGTGTGATCTGAGAAACCAGTTTCTAAATATCTCTCAAAATGGAGGCAATGTGTTCAACATAACGGTACATTTTCCAGTTATTTAACTGTTAATAGTGGTGTACCACAAGGTTCATTCTTAGGACCCATCCTCTTCACAATCTACATAAGTAATGAAGGTTATATCATCCCTGATGCATCCTTACATGTCTATGCTGATGACACAGTTGTTTATTGTCGGGCTAAAACAGTTGCTATGGTTCTCAAGCTTTTACAATCTGTTTTCAACATCAACCAGTCAGATTAGTTCCGTCTCATACCGGCGTTAAATGCTGATAAAACCAAAGGGATGTAGTTTTCAAAATGGAAGTCAGTGCCAGCAGTCCTTCCTTCTATCTTATCTTCGAATGGTGCCCCTATTGAGTTAGCCAATTCTTACAAATACTTATTTATTTTGCTTGATTCACATCTCGCTTTTAAGCCTTATGTCGAAAACTTTGTAAAGAAAGTAAAACTGGGTTTCTTTTTGCAGAAACTGATCCTGTCTATCTCTGAATGCTAGAAAACACTTAATAACTGACTTTCCTTTCTCCTTTGATTACGGTGGCATTATTTACATGAACGCTCCTACAAGAACATTGCAGATGTTGAACGCTGTCTATCATGGTGCACTAAGATTCATAACTGTGTAGTAAGCTAGGGTCGGTTAGCTTCAGTTAGCTCCACTACAATCAATATTTAACGACGGGTTCTCTCTTTTTCGAGCTACTTGACAGATATGTGACAGAGATACTGTGTGGGAGATGGTCTAAAAACCAGTGACATGAGACGTTAATTTTCTTTGACCCATCAAAATGAATGTGGTCATTTATTAACAGAATCAAAATTTAACATCAAACATTGTACACTTGATTATTCTGATTGAACGCAATAGACACAGCTTAATTAATGAGCTGTACAATGAGAAATCATACGGCCATGATATCTCACTTGCAACTTAAAACAACAGACATATCCTTAGGTCTTAAATAAGTGTCTGCTGGCTGTGATTATCGTACCCACCACTGCACCCTGTATTCACTGGTTAACTGGACATCATTAACTTCACGCAGACTCGCTCACTGGAACATTTTCATCTTTAAATCATTTCTTGGCCTTCATACATTACCTCCTATATGTCACTGTATGAGTGCAGCTACAGTGTGCACTCTCAGGACATTATTACCTGCAGTGTCCCCTCAGTGCAAACTTCTCCTACTCCACTCTTGTTTCCTGGAACACCTTGCAAAAAGACCTGAAGCTCTTGACTATGACCTCTCTAAGGAATGTTAAACAACTGTTAAGGTCATGGCAAAAACCAACACACATGTTACTGTTGTTAGTATTTTACATCACTTTATAATTTAGTTGTTTTTGTTTTGTTTTTTTATTTCATTTCTTCAATTTACTTTTCATTTTATGTTTTTTTTTATATGAATGTGTATTATTGTTTGTACCTCATCTGTGTTCTTTATTTAAACAGGTCTCTCTTGTTAAGGGGTCCTTTTGGCTCATTGAGAATAAACTGTATAGACAAAGGTTGAGTGATTCTGACAGATCCTGGCAACAGCAATGACGGAGTCAGATGGTGACCAGTGGTGACCTTGGCCAACAAAGATTAATGGACACTATTCATTCAACCTTTATTTATACAGGTTAATCCCACTGAGCCACAGGGACTCATTTACAAAAGAGACCTGACTATACTAAGGCACCATACAATAAATGAAACTATACTTATAAGCAGTATAACAAATATAAAGCACACTTTCCTTAGATTACACTTCAGTTGCACATAAGAGCAGCCACACACCTGAGATCAAGTTTTTCTGTTGCTTGTTGGAAGTCAGAACCTCACTTTTCTTCAAGTTATCCAGCTCACAAGACAAACCAAAATTTATGGTGGCAGCCATATTAGTTTTTGACATGATAGCCCACTTTTCAAATGTATCTTTTCTTATTCCTAGTTGCAGCCACACATAAAAATGGAAGCCACAATCAGAATAATTTTTAAAATCATCATGGACAGATGGACAAAACATATTTCCAGTTCCCTTCCCCATGCTTTGATGGGGTAGAATAAACAGCTGTTTGGGTTTGTTAGCATCTAGTTTTACCATTATATATATATATATATATATACACATATATA
>NC_056498.1:12404204-12432260 GCF_014905685.2 Nematolebias whitei
ATATATATATATTTATTTATTTATTTATTTATTTATTTATTTATTTATTTTGTGTGTAAAACAATATACTGTAAGTTCAGTGAACCATACATTTTTTACACATGAACTTGTTGCTATGAAGGTTTATAAAAAGAAATTACTTTCTAACTGGACTGACCATGATTAGTTTATATAAAACACAGTTTTGATGAGATCAAGGAAATAGATAGTCTGGATAAGATGGATATTATCATGGAGCACCACTGGTGGTCTGACTCTGCAGGATCTGGTCTTTGATCGCAATCAGCATTCAGTGTAGGGCACTGCCAAACACTGCTATGTAATCACATTATATCCATCTTGCATAATAAAGGCCAAAGCCTGAAGCGACTATTATCATCTAATTTACTTTTTTCCACATGTAGTGATTTTGTTTGCATGGGTGATTAAGTTTCTGATGTATTACGTACACTGATGTGAAAAGAAAATAGAGTTTTGGAAAAATAAAATAACTATTTGATTTATTTATTTATTTATTTATTTTTTTATTAAACTAAATAATACAATTAAAGACCTAAAACTTCTTGAAGGAATGCATATCGCCTGTTGCCTTTCAGGACAGAGTTTTAGACTAAATTCTTCTTAGAGTGCAAAAGAACAAGTTGTGTCTGTTTTCGTCAAACCTTGGTAATGATGGTGCATGAAATCTTGCAAGATGTTTTAACGCTCAGTGTACAGGCTATGAATAACTGTCTGAAACAACTGTCAGATTTTAGTTCAATATCTGTACAAACGTCTGACATATAGCCATTTTTTGTTTTTTTCCAAGTTTACCAAAGTTCATGCTCAATAATCCAGATAAAGCCAGGTTCCTCAGACTGAAGAAGTCCATTGGATGACGGACAAAACTTCTCAGTAAAAAAAAAAAAAAAGAAACTGTCCAGAAAACCTGACTAAACACGGATCATATACCTGGATTATTGAGCATGGACTTTGGTGAATCCAAAAAATCCAACATTGTTCAGTCAGGTCATCTGAATGGTTTCTTTTTTTTACTGAGACATTTCATCCTTCATCTAAAGGACTTCTTCAATCTGAAGAGACACCAAACAAACTGATTCCCACAAATAGCATACTCCATAGTGGAATAAAAAAAAAAAGTGGAAAAATAAAAACCAGTTTGCTGGTGCTAAGATGGCCTCGGGGGCACGCCTTCTTCCACGTCAACTCCTCTGAGACTGTCATGCCAAAGTGGTTCAAAACACCAAAGTTCATGCTTTTCCAAGTTCAGTTAACTGTGGTGGCCATATTGATTTGGGTTAGCACCAAACAGTAACAATATATAATGTACATCAAAAAATTACTTTCTTATAGGTTTATAGGTATAGGTTTCTTATGGTTTATAGGTTTATGGGTATAGGTTTCTTATGGTTTATAGATTTACTGAGGGAACACTGCATGTAACGATATCCTGACAGCGTGCGCTCGCAGGACATGATTACATGCAGCATCCCCTCAGTGTGGACTGAACTAAGCAAAAGGGCCTTCTCCTACTCCGCTCCTGTTTTCTGGAATATCTTGCAAAAAGATCTGAAGCTCTCGACCTTGAACCTCTATAAGTGGCTTTAAACATCTGCTAAATTCCTGAGAAAAAAACCCCAAAAACAACGCAGACATGTTCCTGTTTTTAGTTTTCTACATTGTCTTACAACCTAGCTGTTTTTTTGTTACAGTTTTGTATTTAATGCCATTTCATTTTCACTTGTTATTCTCAATTTGTAGACATCCTTTTATGATTGTCTATTGTTGTCTTTGTTGTCCACTGTTGTCATCACTCTTTGTTAAAACCAGGTCTCTCTTGTATATGAGTCCCCGAGGCTCAATGGAATTGACCTGTATAAATAAAGTTTGAATGAAAAAAAAATATATATATATCATCCACTAGTTCATGAAATATTTTACCAACAACAAAATCATGTACATGCACACAGACATGGGCAAAAGTATCATCACCTAGCGTTTAATGAAGATTTTAAAATTAGATTTCAGACAAACACAAGATAGAACTTCTTGTATTTTTGTTTGTGTGTGCTCATTGCTTAACTGTCTTGACTGCAAAATGCACTTCTATTATTGGAGACATCATCACCACACTCTGTGCTATCTCCTTCAGCTCATTAGGGCTTACAAGCACATTTTAGCAATACCATCGCCATGGCAACAAAAGATATAAGCTTCTCAATCATGTGTAAAGGCCTTCACCTCAGGAGTGCTCAGAAATTCATGCATAAGTTGTTTTTGTGCACAACCATATCCATAATTGCCAAAAACACGTTTTTAATTGCAAACCTGTACCCACACCTGCCTCCACCTTCACTTGCCCCACTCTAGGCCCTAGAGCAAGGCTCTCAGCCCCCACCATCTGCTCCCCCGGGCACCCTAGATGGCAGCTCTGCTCCACACTGAGGACTGTGGTAGCTTGGTGGTCTGTGGTTGCATCAGGAAGGACATCCAGCGTAAAACCAATTGTCAAGTTTTCGTGCGACTTAGTTCGCTGTGGCGACCCCAAAAGAAGAGAGCAGTGGAAAGATTATATATACACTTTGTATATATATATTTTATTTTTAACAGAGTAAAATCCAAATTGATTTTGACCTTTGTATGACCTCCAGCCACTCGATTTTGCCTTAAAGCTGTCTGTCTTCAGCTGTAACCCAACGCCACTTATCACAAGATGGGATAAGAGCCGAATGGATCTTCAATTTGTATGCACAGAGGCACTCGGGCTGTCACGAGGTGGGCTAACCCGGGAGATTAAGAGCCCCTCAGAGGCTGTCACGTCAGAAAGAGATCATGTTTGGGTTTTAGCGATCAGCGCCTAGCTGTCACACAACAGCGTGATAAACAGAAGACCAAGACAGCACATCTAGGCTGATTTAAATACCACCCTTCACACCCGCCTCACCATGAGCAGGGCCGTAGCTACTTTGAAGGATGCACTTTGAATGCCTCGTGAAATATGCTGGTTTAGATGGGCCATAGGAAAATAAAATAAAAAGCTATATCTGTCATGTAACATAAAATCAAAAAACAGGATCAGGGCAAATGCTAAAAAACATGTTCACCTTTGAAATAAATTAAATGATTTGACAAATTTAATTCACAGCTAATTAAACTAAATCCTAGCAGAATGATGATAAATGATGGCGTTACAGCCATGTTTATGGTATGGTATGGTATAAAGTTTATTCATTTTTTAAAAGTACAAAACAATTCCATAACAATATAAAAAAAAGATACAAAAAATTTAAAATGAAAACCAGCAGAAAAAAGAAAAAATCTTATTATATCTGCCCCTTTCGTCAAACAATTATTTCAATCATAATAATTTTCAAGTAACAGAACAAAATGAATAACTTTCTAATTTTTTTTCTAATTTTTCTAATTCTAATACAAAACACACTAAGCTACTTCATATATATATATTTTTTTTTTAACAATTCAGTTTTGATCTTTTTCTTAAATGTACACATTGACTTGGCATTTTTAACATCACTCTCTAGACCATTCCACAATCCAACTCCTTGGATTGAGGTAGACCTTCCCTTCAGACTAGTTCTGAATTTTGGTTTGACAAATATCTCTATCCCCTTAAGATTGTAACAACTTTGTCTTTTAACAAAATTTCTTTGGATATTTAATGGTAATGTGTGATTTTGAGCCCTATACGTAACTGATAAAATACTGTAATCTACTAGATCATGGAACTTCAATAAGTTCAGTTGATAAAATAATGTGCTTGATGGGTGACTGTAATGCTTTCTGGTGATAATTCTTACAGCTCTTTTCTGTAAAATAAAAATAGGCTTTGTAAATGTTTTACACACTTTCCCCCAAACATCAATGCAATAGACTAAATGTGGAACAATGATTGTGTTATACAACATGTACAGAGCTTTATCATTTAATAAGTCCCTGACTTTGTATAATACTGCAATAAATTTAGATATTTTTGTTCTTACAGAATTTATGTGATTTTTCCATGTTAGCTGTTCATCAATGATTACACCCAAAAATTTCATCTCATTAACTCTACAAATCTCAACACCCTCAATTTTAAATGGATCATCAACAGTTCTCTTTTTGTTACTAAATATCATGTATTTAGTTTTATCTAAATTTAATGATAATTTATTGTTTAAACCAAGTTTGTATTTTATCAAATTCTGTCTTCATCAATTCCAACATCCGTTTTACATCTTTGCCCAAACAAAAAAATGTGGTGTCATCTGCAAAAAGGACACATTTGAGGAGTCCTGATACATTCACTAAGTCATTCACATATAAAATAAATAACTTTGGTCCAAGTACAGAGCCTTGAGGAACTCCACAAGTGATATTTCACATGTCAGATCTTACACCACTTATTTGTACAAACTGTTTCCTATCTTTTAAATAGCTAGATACCCAGTGTAATGCTGGTCCTGTTATACCATATTTATTTACTTTTTCAAGGAGAATAGTGTGGTCAATAGTATCAAATGTTTTTTTTTAAATCAACAAAATACACAACACAATACTGTTTTTGATCGACAGCAGTAGTAATTTGTTCTATTATTTCCATGAGAGCCATTGATGTTTATCAAATCATTATTTCTTTTGTGAAATAATTAGTTATAGGAAAATTCCATCTTCTACATATGATTTTATTAGTTTGGAAAATGTATTTAAATTATGTCCATTGTTTCATGAAATATTTTGCTAACAGACTGAAAAATTTCACTCCATCACTTAGAGGTATATGTTTAAAATCAAATAACGCAGTCGGTCATTGCTTCAAGTATAGGCTGGGAGTGTTTCAGCCACTCACACACAAAATTACCCTAACATTAGTAAAACTGACTCGGTTGTGGACACATTTATATTTGCTAAGGTTGATTATTATCTTCATTAAGGCTGACTCAACATTTTAATCAGATGTAGATGGACATCAAATCAAGGTTCAAAGAGACTTTATTGTCATTTGCATCACATGTGGTACATGAAGTGGAACGAAATTGTGTATTCAAGGTCAAGTTCAAGTAGGTTTATTGTCATTTCATCACCTGTGGTACATGAGGTGGAACAAAATTATGTACTCAAGGTCCCAGTTACACCTGAAAATTGCAAAAATATAAATTGCAAACAGAGACCGTGTATAAGGATCTAAGATATGCTCAAAATGAACACCATATGGTACGCTAAAAGATCTAAGATATACGTTAAACACTAATAATGCAAAACAATACAGCGTAACAACAGCAGCCAGTTACACACAAAAATATATAAAAAAATATAAAGTATATTAAAGAAAAGAAGAAACAGTATACAAGGATTTAAGATATATGCTAAGCAACAATCCATCCATCCATCCATTATATTTACCTGCTTCTTCTTTGTTTGGGTCGCAGGGGTCACTGGTGCCTATGTCCAGCCATCACTGTGCAAGAGGCGGGGGACACCCTGGACATGTCTCCAGTCTACCACAGGGACACATAGAGACAAACAACCATTCACTCTCTCACTCACACCTAGAGACAGTTTAGTTACCACTCAGTCTAACGTGCATGTTTTTGATCTGTGGGAGGAAACCGGAGTACCAGGAGAAAGCCCATGTATGCACGGAGAGAACATGCAAACTCCACTCTGAAAGGCCCCGGACCGAGATTTGAACCTGGGTAACCTGCTGAGAGGCAGCAGCTCTACCAACTGCACCACCATGCTTCCCAGCTAAACAATGATAATATACAGTATATAATCAGGTATATTAAACAGCAGCCTGAAATGAGCACATATTGAGAGTTTCAGTGGAATCTATCCACTAGAGATATTTTGCTACATTGTCAGACAAACACACAGACATGGGAATAAACAGCATCAACCCTCTGCCTTCAGCGCTGGGCAGTTATAAACCTTCATAAATATCACTGACATTACATTAGTGACATCTGAGCTATGCTAAAGAAATGGCTTTCACAGAAAACAAATGACACTTTTCCTGCTGCCACACCCAGTGTCAGTGTCGTTCAGCCCTTTGGATGGGTAAAGTCTATGTGGCTGCTCTAAATTGAGGTTTTTCTCTCGTCGACCGCAGTTTGCCTCTTTGATTTGTGTCTTGGTCGATACTCTGCTTCTGTTGTAAAAGGTGATATTCTCAGTGAAGACATTTTCAAAAGAGTTGGATTTTATTGTGTGACTGCCTGTATCACTCAACCTGTTTTATCGGCTTCCTGTAGGTTAACCACATGGAGAGATTGTGTAGTTGTAATGACACAGTTATATATACATACATATACACACAATCAATGACATAGGTTTTAGTTTTGGACAAACTGCATACATTGCTTAGTTGCCCAAACCTAATCTGTTTTCAGACAGAGTAAGAAAAAAAAAACATAATAGTGGATGTTACCAGCATTTATCTTTGTATACAATTTACTGTTTTGGGAACCTTTTAAATAAAACTTTTAAATATAAGATACAATTACTTGCGTGTATGCTTTGTAGTCGGAAATAGGATTCAGTGTCCACTGGACAAGCACTAATCCAGTGCAAGAACACACCTTTTTACTTATGCTGTAATTTGAAACATATTGCATACTTCCTAAGTGATTCTTTTTTTCCCTTCTCTTTAAGGCGATTAATAAAGGGGTGTAGCAGGAAGTTCACAAGACTGTAGCTAGAAGAATGAGTCAGAGGAACCACTAGAATGAGCTTTTTTTTCCTGCTTCCCCTTTAGGGGTCGCCACAGTGGATCATTTGCCTCCATCTCACCCTAGATCCATCAACCTTCTTTATGTTCTTCCTTTTTTTTTCCCCTGGCAGCTCCATATTCAATACCTTTTGTCAGACTTTCTCACTACCCATCCTCTGTGTTAAAACCATTTAACCATCTCACAAAGATGACCACAAAAGCTTTGGCCAACTATAAAACAATTAGAACAAATACTGAATTAATAGAAAATGACCATGCAACACTCTGTAATATACTCTGATGAACATACCGTAATTGTTAGTCTATAGAGTGCACCCGATTATAAGCTGCACACACTAAAAAAAAAATAATAATAATTGTACATACAGTATATGCATAACCAGCATTCACATTGTAACATGAGTGGCAACACACAGCCACTGAGGTGTACAGCTCCTGTTCTAGATCAATATTCAACCACTAGATGATGTTTTATAGACTTTATTTCACTGTTGAACACACACAAGACAGAGTGAATCCCACAGGTGTTCATGACAACCACCTCCCTCACTCATGGTTACTCTACTGGATGGACTAACACACACTGGCACATAATAAACACATAAACTAAGCTAACAAGAACTGACTAATCACTAAAAGAACAATAGAGAGCTTACCGAATGATAACATACACAATTACATATAGTGTTTTTTTTTTTTTTTTCTGAACAGTGCCAGTAACACGGCTGATTAAAAATAAATAAATAAATAAATAAATTACAGTAGCCTACCAGGAAGTCACTGATCGCTATAGACCTCCTGCTGTGAGATGCTGGTGAAGATTCTCAGTCATCCAGGACATGGTAAATCAAAAAAAGATTAAAGGCAAAACAAACAAAAAAAAATCTGACAGTATATTTAAAAAGGTTCATTGATTTATTTATTTTTTTTATTTTTTTTGGTGTTACATAAAAAAGTAAGGGAAAAAAGGCAGAATATCACTCAGGACCTCTGCTGCTAGTGTGGGTGCCATGTCTGTTCAGAAGGCGGCCCTTCATTAAGGATCAGGACAGACTGCTGATAAAATACACAAACACCATGCATGCAGACCACCTCTGAAACTGTTTTGAGTAAAGATGTTTTCAACACGCTGTCTGTTCAGTCTTGTATTTATCACGATCAGATCACAATCTGTTAATTAAAAATGTAACAGCAAAACACATGAACAGTCACCTATGTCTTCTTGTACATGCCCTTTACTTCCTTATGTACTTGTCCACTACACTTCACTTACCTCATGCAGTACCAGTGTCTGTGTTGGAACCGTTTCATATACTTCCTTATAGATTGGCACAGACAGTGAAACTGCCTCTGACCTGTACACTTCTCCATTAACAGTCTCACAGCATACATTGCATTCATCGAGTTCATTCTTGGCCTCAACTGATTGTCCCTTCACGTTTTAACCTGGCTTGAAAAAAAACAATTTTCCATATTTTCAAGGTACGGCTCATCAGCTTGAACCCATCTGTAGTTACTACACATTTGCACATTCCTGCTATTTTTTTTAACAAATAAACAAAAAAAGGATTATCAATGAGTGGAATATTGCAGCATCTTGGCTCAGCTCTTGTTTTTTCCACAGCTTTGCTACGAGAGCTTTTAGCACTTGATGGCAACAAGAACACAAACTGTCTAATGGCGTCGCAGATATTTAGGATGTAGATGAAGCGAGCGAAACATGGCGAGCGTGGTGATGAATAAAGAAACTTGCTCAAAGTGGGGGGCATCTCAGCTGGGGGAACATAATGGATGTGAACTTAATCAGCAATCAACATTAATGTTGATGTTCCTCTGTTTATTCAGATTAATCATCAAGGACAGGGCAACCCCCCACACACACACCAACCCACTCCCTTCCTTGAAACACCAGGAGAGCATAAAATTTGCCTCCACAGTGCCTTGGCAGGAGAACTGATGATGGATTACTCTGTTTATCAAGCCACCCTCCTTAACAAGCCTGCTGACGACCCATCTTCCTTTTAGAACACGGTTTCTGCGTCTTGGTATTTTGATCCAGAACATGCATTTTTTGTTTCTCCCCCTGTTCTGTTTCTCACATGAGTGAAAAGTAAAACTGCAACAAGTTTTGGTAATGGCTGGGATACCGAACCCTAATGTGTTTCACTTAACATGTCCCTGTTTGGATAAGTGGATGAATGGAACTGAGAGGAGCAGTTAAACAGAACTGAGCAGGCTAGAGTGTGCATAAATCCCTGGGTATCTTTTCTGGCAGCTGAGAGTAAACAAAGATTAATGTTCCTCGACTGATTCATCAGAAAGG
This sequence comes from Nematolebias whitei, assembly GCF_014905685.2. Lineage (NCBI taxonomy): Eukaryota > Metazoa > Chordata > Actinopteri > Cyprinodontiformes > Rivulidae > Nematolebias > Nematolebias whitei. The sequence continues at coordinate 12,413,261 of NC_056498.1, forward strand.
AAGATGCTTAGATAAACAAGATGTACTTTAGATACTGAAACTCTGATCACCGTGATTTGTATCAAGGGCTTCTTTGTAGTGGGTTAAAATCAGTATTGGCTTTATTAAATGAAAATACAAGCACTAGTATATTTACCACAACCTGTTTTTATTTTACTTCAGGCTCTGGGGTTCTCAGTTCATCAGTTGGAAGCTCTGACCAATAAGCAACAACACCTTTAAACTACCTTTGTTCTAGCTTAGCAGAGGTGAAGTTTTTTGGCTTAGTTCAGCAAAGATGGGTCGAGCTTGTCTTGCTGTAGATTGAGCTAAATGAAAAAACATTGGAGATTCATTAACCACAAACCCTCCATGAGAGATGTATGGATGAAAAAGGAGGTGAAGGCAGAGGATTAGAAAGCTTGTGGCGGAGGAAGAATTGCCAGATATCAGAGAGCACATTTCTTGTACAGGCCATTCATCATGTGCAGCTGGAATAGGAGGGAGAGAATAGATGGAGGTGTGAAGTGGGGCAACGGAGGAGAGGCAGGAGTGATGAACAGTTGGCCTATCCCATCAAGGATGCCTTCTAACCTGTGCTACAAAAAGGGGCATCCATCACACTGGCAGGCAAAGGTGCTTTACACAAATGCACGAGTGCTGAAACACACCGCACACACGCCAGGCCATACCCACAGAGGGTGGGGTGATCAGAGCTGGAGGTGGCGGCGCATCAACCTCCAAGCTCTATTACACTTTTAACTGTACGCCGATGTTCCACTGAAAGATGGGACGGGTTCAAAAATAGGTTGCGTTTTCATCATTTTGTTCATTAAGCTTCAGTTGGGTCAATAATGACACAAGCTAGCACATACATAGAGAAATGTATGAATGTGACACAGCAAACATTTGCATCATAAATATTGTGCCTGTTGTGTTCAGCCCTTGCTCAATACTTTTGTGTACGCAGTCAGAAATGATCACACCATAATAGCTGATTACAATGATAATAATAATAAAGTGCTATGCTATATTGTTCTAGTAGTGCGCTGCTCATGGTGGCTGCATGTTGGAGCAGCTCTGTTACTTTCATTCTGAGTTATTCCCTTTGAAAACTTTAATTCCTGTTTTCTTGATGTAAATTGCTTTTTTCCGGATGATTGTTTCCTCCAGTATCAGATGCTGTGCAGCTGGAAGGAGTTTTACTGAAACCTTTTTACTTTTGAGTATTTGTTATGATGTGTAATCATGGCAACAAGGTGTATTTGAACAACCGTGAGCAGCTGATTAACATCTCTAAAGCTCAAATATCTCAGCTACAGCCCCAAATCCCAATGAGTTGAAAAGGAGTCGCCGTGGATGAATTCCCATCAACCTGGTGACAGTGCTTGAGTACCTGACCGCTGAGGTCCTGGAGCTGGTGGAAAACTCAGCTTGTGACAACTGGAGGACCGGGATCATCCCCTGGCGTGTGACCGTTTTTGATGAGGAGCTCGACAGACTGCTGGGAGGAGTGACCCTCACTCATGGAGCAATTCTGCCCGGCATTCGGGGAGTCCTGCTGCTCAGGAGGACCGAGAGGCCCGCCGGAACAGACAACAAGCTGAATTTATGTGGATGGATTGGTATCTGTGGCCAGAATCTTCGGATTCACTGCAGGAGATCCTTCCTGCCCACAGCTGTCAGCATCTGTGCTCGGGTGCCTGGGCGCTGGAATCCTGGAGCTGGCGGAGGGCATGGCTCATGACAGCGGAAGGACAGGATCATTCCTCAGCACCTACAGTTGGCTGTCCACAGCAACGAGGGGCTGGACAGACTGTTGGGAGGAGTTCTGCCCGGCATTTGGGTGGTCCTGCGGCCCGGGGGAGCCGAGAGGCCAGCCGGGTCTGGGTGGATGGATCGGACAGCGTCAGCAGCCGGTTTATTGGGATCCACTGTGGGATGAACCTTTACAAGAGATCCTTTCTGCCTACAGCTATCAGTATCTATAACATATCTTAATGAAATGAGAATAACGAGTTACAACAACAAATAATTTCCCTTTGGGATTAATAAAGTATTTTTGAATTGAATTGAATCTATAACAACTCTTGAATGAAACCAGGCTGATGAGCTATGACAACACTTAATTTCCATTTGGGATTAATAAAATACTTTTGAATTTCATTTAGTTGAATGTGTTGTCATCACTGTATGTTTCTATACAATGATGAAATTAGTACTCTTCATTTAACCCATCACACGTGATATTCACCCAGGTGGAGCAGTGGGCAGCTATGTAAGCAGCCCGGGCAGCAATTAGGGATTGGGAGTCTTGCTCAAAGACACCATGAGATGTGGTCGTGGCGGGAAGTTGAACCGGCAAGTTTCTGGTCCCAAGTTGGCTTCCCTACCTCTAACCCATCTTGGCCCTAATACATGTGCCAACTAAAGCTATGAGAGAGCTTTTATCAACTTTTCTTAAGAACAGCAACAATTTTGTTTCTTGGTTTTCAAGCTTTTATGGCATGCAGTCCTACCTGAAAACTATTTTGTTTACCCCTCCCATTACAAATACCTTCCATATGTCCACCCATGCATGTTATGATCATGATATCTTGGAAAAATAAAAATTGAGGTACTGACTTCAAACCCCCCCAATAAACAAGGAACTACTGTATGTCCATTGTTTAAGTTAACTCTTGTTATTTTGATTATGGACAAAAAAGGGTATGACAGAGTAAAAACATCAATAATAATAATAACAACAATAATAAAATTAAGTCAAAAAATAAGTTTTCTTGTTACTTTTTTAATATGGGTAAACATTAAAATAGGAGGGATAAGGTAAACACGAAAATGCATAAATCATTTTTTGTAGAAATCTGAGGAATCGCTAACAAATCTAAAACACCACCAGGTCTTGATGGAATAAGAACTGCTTATTGATAATTATCTTTGATGTTTTATCATCATTTGGGGGAGCGTTGGCACAGAGGCTAGAGATGGTGGGACTGTTATCAGAGGGTCGCCGGTTCAACTCCACAGACTGACAACATCAAAATGGGGGTGGAAAAGTTGAAGCACTCACACATGCCTCCACCCTCATTTGTCCCACTCTGTCTCATGAGCAAGGCTCTGAACCCCCACAGCTGCTCCCAGGTGCCTCAGCTGCTTCACATGTTCAACAGGAAAAATGCAGAGACTTAATTTTCCCATTGGGGATTAAAAGAGCACGATAAAATAAAAAATCACATACTTTTAACAAAATAAACTGTATCATTAAAACATATCTAAATGGAACATTAACCCTTCAGTTATCTCTGGTTTGAGAATAATTATTTTAATGTGGATTATTACATATGCACGTTAAATTTGAATGAACCATAAATACACTGTCCACATGTGTTGCCACATAAAGTAAGTTAAAAGTTTAGGTACTCAGAAGAACAGTTACAATGACTATGTTTTATCCAAGTCCTGCTCTAATGGCCACAGTTTGCCACAGATTCTTGTTATAATGTGGAAAATATATTTTGCTGCTGAGTCACTGAAAGAACATTTGACACATCTGCTCCTGACAGTTTGTTGTTCCCGATTTTGTGCATGGTATGTTAGTTGTGAATCAGATTTAGTGAAAGTGATATATCATTATAAAACAAGGCCAGTTTGTGAGTCGACTTTTTTACTGGGTGGTAAATTAGTTCTAGTAACAGACAGGGAATCATTTTCTTGCTTTGTTGCATTGTACACCTTGAACCAAATCTCGTAATGACCGTCTTCTCAGTGTGATTAAATTCTGAATTGTACTGTGATTAAACACTGAATCATATTGTTTCATAATGGGTCTGTATTGATTATTACATTGATATTGATTCTGTAATGACCACAAAGCAGAGATGCAACAAAGGCATTGTTCAACCACACATTAAAGTTAATTGCTCAGTCAATTGCACCAATGTACAATATAAGTCTTCTGACAGTTGTCAGTCTCTAGGTCTTCGATGAATAAAAAAAAAGATCCTCTCTTCATCTTACTTTCTCAAAAAAGCCTCATTAAAGGGCACAAGAAGATTTTTAACTGTTTTTTTCTTGCAAGGGCAAACATCCACAACAGGTTACAGATCAGTGGTGTAGTCTACACAATACGTGGATATACGGAGTATACCCACTAGAAAAGCTTACAAATTTCAATTTACCCACTTAAAAGTGCCCAATGATACATATCATTAGGCACGTGTCATTGATACTTTAAAAGGCTATTAAACGCTTCCGTAACAATCTATCTGTATGCAGTGCTTGTTTATTACATTCGCTTATTCAGCAAATTACTGTATGATTCTGTATTTACTACTTAGTATTTGAATATGTTTTGCTTTGATAGTTTTATAAATTCTATAACATGTTTTTAATGCAAAGCCAACTGTTGTACAAAGTTTGTTGTACATTTATTCAAAGATAAGCATCAGATAAATTTGGAAATGACCAATATGCTTAAAAATCAAAATAAATTGAAAATTACATTGCACTAACCCAGGGGTGGGCAAACTTTTAGACTCGCGGGCCACACTGAGTTCTAAAATCGGAGCAAAGTGCCGGGCCAGAAACAGATGGAGTGTTTTTGTGATGTTACACCTCAGCGCAATAACAGCCGCCAGGATGTGTATTAATTTTGGGCGATTCCACCTTCTGCACCACTCAAGCAGCCACTAAGTCAGGATTACATGACAGAACAGTTATTTTATTTACGATAGTGAAATGAATGACTTTGTGGAGTCTTACCAACTTCAGGCCCAAACAACGAACAAAACAAAACACTGTATTTTTTCTTACCTGAAGAAAAATAAAATGAACCAAACCACAAGTCTCTTACCTCACTATGCTAATGAAATACAGGAGAAAAGTCAAAATAAAGTGGCAGCTCACCTCTACAAACTCCTCACAAAACTTTTTACAACTACAGGATCTAAAGTTGATGACAGCATGTCAGCTGGTTGGGAATGGAAGCAGACATCATCCTCCTGCAGCTTCTCTATGCAGCATCACAACAGAGTACCTGCACAATAATGCACATGTTTTTGTCTTTCACTTTTTTTTTGATAATTCACACACTATTAACAGTTTCACACACACAAAGCATGACGTACAGCGATTCCTGATGGATGAAAAATAACACCCTGGTCGAGGTTTTCCTTTCACTTTATTCTAGATTCTTGTCAGCAGCCCAACATGTTTTCCACTTAAATTTGGTGATCCGTCCGTTGTGACATTGTTCAGTTTACTCCACACAAGCTTCATTCTCTCGATGACAGCAGACGGTTATAAAAATCCTCTCTCCGTGTTTTTCCTTTCAGAGACTCCAGGGTCAAAAACACCTCCATTATCTCAAAACTGCTGTTAATCCCACAGATAAAAATGAGGAGATGAGCAGTGTCCTTTATTACTTTCATCCAGTAAACCGTAACTTAAAGGACTCTCTCTGTCTTTTAGCTTATTTTGCTGGTTAAATCTTCATCAGTCAGTTCCACAAGGCGAGTCACAGTTCTGCATGATAAACTGATTTTTTCCTAACTTATCTTGGCCTTCCGGACACAATAGACCTGCTCTGTTTTTACGATGTTTCTTAAAAAAAAAAAAAAAAAAAAATCACCATTGGAGAAAGGCTTGCTAGCATATTTAGCAGATAGCAAAGTGTATTCTTTGAAAACCGCAACAGTTTCTTTGCATAAAAACTTCCTTTGATTGGACCTCAGTGAAACAATATGTTGTTGTACACCCCATTTGAAACACTCAGCACTCACTGTACACTTTTATTTTATTTGATAAACACGTTTTTACAGAGGAGTTCATAGGGCAAAGTAAAAAAAATAAAAGCATTGAAGAATAAATTACTTCTTCTCCACTGTTAATTTGCCTCTAATACATGCCAGGGTCTGTAGTGCACCTCTACTGGGGAAATGCGAGAACTACAGGTAAAACAACACCAGGTTTTTTATTTCTTCCCCTATTAAATTCAGTTTTTTTAAATATAATTTGAACCAGTGGTGATTTTAACCTCTTTTTGTCTAAATTTGACCTCAGCACCCCTGAAAAATAAAGTATTTAAAACATTTTTTTTTTTTTAATTGTCCAAAATTTGGACGATATTGCTGGGCCAATAAAAAAGCCCAACAGATATGGCCCGCGGTTTGCCCATGCCTATACTAACCGGTGTATTTTGGTTTCTAAGCACCTTATACCCAATACAAAAATGTAGATTACACCACTGTTAGAGATATCCTGATGCATGCTCAATAAGTCAGGTAGAAAAATCTAAAAAAAAGTTATAGTCTGGTTCTCTAGACATTAAAAAAAAAAAGAAAAAAAAAAGGTAGAAACGTTTCGTCTTTCATCCGAAAGACTTTTTCAGTCTGAGGTGTTATATCCAACTCAGTCTTATAAATAGCACCTTCTTGTAGTGGATCAACCAGTTTGCTGCTGACAGTCAAAACCAGCTGCTCACGTGATCAAGAAGGACCATCAGCCTAACAATGGATCATTAGCACACTGATGGCTGTTTACTATTCACAGGGGGCTGAGTGATACTAGCAATCACAGCATTGTAAGAGGGGGACAGTTGAACACAGAGGCCTCCACCCCTGTTTAATGATGGACGGTATCTTTTCACAAAGATGGCCTCCTTTACTCCTCTCTCAAACCATCGTTCCTCTCTATCCAGGATGTGAACGTCTTCATCCCTGAAAGAGTGACCGCTGGCCTGGAGATGAGTGTAGACCGCAGAGTCCTGGCCTGATGATGTTGATCTTCTGTGCTGAGCCATCCTTTTGGCCAGTGGCTGTTTAGTTTCCCCGATGTAAGACTGATCACAGCCCTCCTGACACTGAAAAGCATACACAATATTCCTCTGTTTGTGCCGGGGGACTGGTTCATCCCAAATATAGATTTCTTTTGAATGTCCAGAGGACCAGATTTAACTTTTTTAGATTTTTTTACCTGGATTATTGAGCATGCATCAGGATATTCTTGTTGAACGTTTTGCTGATGGGACTGAGTTCGTAATGATTGGATGCAGTTATGAGGACAAGTGGAAGAGGATTTCCACTCTTGATAAAGAAAAACAGTGTGTGAAACAACTGGTTTGAGGGCAGTCCAGGAAAACATAACGGTATTTAATGTGCATGAACACACACATGCACTGTATGTGCCTACATGTTTCAGTTTCGCTGCAGGTGTCCTACCTTCTGAGGAAACACCTTTGTTTTCCACGTACTGCAGGGCAAGCATTTATCTGTTCAGCCCTGACACTTGCCCATCTGTGTGTCAAATGAACCACATGTGTGTTTTGTGTGCTGAAGCCTGTTCATCTGCTTCCTGTATGATCGGCCCGTTTCCGATATGGGGACCAAGTGTCGCTCTCGGCCTGGCAGATGTTTGTGCTAATGCCGCTCGAATGTTCACTCTTAATCATGTGGGCTCACGTCAGATGCCCTGCTGCTGCCGCAGTTATGGATTAGTCTCTTCCTGCTATTGACTGCTGGTGGAGCTGAAGGCTGGGGAGCGGCTGATAAAAGACACCCGGGTGTATGTGTGTGGAAGGCCACGGATCTGGCTGTTGTTTTATTGACTACCTGGTCTAATCAACGCTCAGAGCCGAGGGGGGGATCTTGTTAACAGCCATGTACTGTTTAGATGCCTGCGTGATGCAGGGGTGAGGATGGATGGGAGGTGTTTGTGTAAATGTCAACACGAGTTCAAAAAGATTAATGCAGGGAACGGAAACCATAAATAAATAAAAATAAAAAAATCCAGAAAGATTGGCTTGACATCTTTCTGTGATTTTTAGATGTTGCTATCTTTTATGCGCTCTAAGGCTTCAAGGTAGGTGTTTTGTTTTTTTTTGTTCCTGTTTAATTTTTCCAACACTGCTTTTTTTTTTCTTTTTTTGCACAAGTACTTCTGCAAACTTTATATTATTTTAACCATTCATATATCAAATTGTTTAGCTTGTTCAGCAAATAGGTGTTTTGTGATTTGGTTTTTGAAACATGCAGAATTTAAAAATATTAAGCTTTGTGTTGCAAATACTTCCTCAGAAATACAACTTGCTGTACAACTGCTTCAGGATACTTGCTGTGTTGTGGTCTTAGAGTGCATTCACACCAGCCCTGTTTAGTCCACTTTAATCAAACTCTAGTCGGTTTATCTAGAAAGTCTTGTTCATTAGAGGAGGTGTGAATGTGCAATCAAACTCAGATGCAGACCAAAAAAGCAAACTCTGATCTGTCTAAGATTGTTTTCACACCAGATAGTCCGGTAGACTCGGTTCGGTTCGGGACCAATATTCATGAGCTTTTGTTTACATTTGAGCTGGTGCGTTTGCATTCACACTGCACTGTGCAGTCGAGTCAACCTGTTGAACCAACCTGTTACCCCACTCGCCTGTGGGGGCGCTGCACCAAGAACTACTGAAAGAAACAACACAAAAACCTCTGAAGACACATCTTCTTCTTCTAGAAATAAAAACAAAAATGGAGTGGCATCAAGTTTTAGCAGTTTTAGGAGTTATATGTTGTCATTTTTCAAAAATGGACTCAGCATGAGTGGAAGATGAGGCAGAAGACCATGGAGAATGTTGTTATTCACACAAGGCAGCTGACGGCTCCGTATAAGGTCAGATAAATGCGTGTTGTCCTGCGTTGTACTCCACTTCTTACTTGTGGAGCAGGGCCCGGTCTGTTTACATTCACACTGTACTTGAACCGCACTGGAGTTTTCTTCTACTGGACCGAGATCTAGGCTTTAGCCCGGGCCAGAGTTCGCCTTTTTGTTCTGTGACAGAGTTTGATGGCACATTCACACCTCCCGAAACGAACCGGACTTTCTAGGAAAACGAGCTAAAGTTCGATTAAAGCAGACTAAACAGGGCTGGTGTGAATGCACCCTAAATACCTAGGTCACGGTTCGGTTGAAGTGAACTCTAGCACGGTTTGAATGCAGTGTGAATGCAAGCAGACCGGAGACCGCTCCAAAAGCAGGAAGTGGACTACAGCACAGGGCATTCTGGGTAAAATACAACTTAAACAAACGTGCATTTCATACTTCATATCAGAGTCAGAGTCAGAGAGTCAGAGTTTCTTTATTGTCATTCGCACCTCATGTGGTACATGTGGTGGAGCGAAATTATGTACACAGGGTCCCAGTTACATCCAACAATAAAATGTCTAAGAAAAACAGTAATGACATCTAAGATATGAACTAAGAAAAACATCAACTAAATATACACTAAGCACTCATAACATAAAACATTGAACATCAGCACAAACATGAACATGAGTCTGTGAGCAGATGTGCACGCATGAACACATCAACATTGAAACAGATCAGCAGCAACATGAAACAGATCAGCAGCAACATGATATGGTTTTTCACAGTGATTATTCTAGTTAGAGATTCATGAGTCTAACAGCCTCAGGGTAGAAGCTGTTCCTCAGTCTAGTGGTTCTACACTTAATGCTCCTTAACCTCCTTCCTGAGGGGAGTGGGGCAAAAAGTGTGTGTGCTGGGTGGGTGGGGTCCTTCATGATGCAGGTGGCCCTCTTCCTGCATCTCGAGGTGTAGATGTCTGTGATGGTGGGGAGACTGATTCCAACAGATTTCTGTGCAGCCTTCACCACTCTCTGCAAAGCTTTTCTTTCTGCAGCTGTGCAGCCTCCATGCCACACATTGATGCTCTAGCACAGGATGCTCTCCACTGCACACCTGTAGAAGGAGGTGAGGACTGAGCTTCCCAGACCAGCTCGCCTCAGCCGTCTGAGGAAGTAGAGTCTCTGATGAGCTTTCTTGATCAGGCTGGTGGTGTTGTTGCTCCATACACAACACCAGCCGTCTCAGCTGTCTTGTGTGAAAAACAACATTCTCTATGGTCTTCTACCTCATCTTCTGCTCATGCTGAGTCCATTGTTGAAAAAATGTTTGTTTGACACATGAGCCACAGACAAAACAGAAATCCTAAAACCGCTCAAATTTGACGTCACTCCATTTTTGTTTTTATTTCCAGAAGTAAATTGCGCTCAATGTCTTCTTCAGAGGCTTTTGTGTTGTTTCCTCCAGTAGTTCTTGGTGCAGCACCACCACATGGGGTGGGTGGGGTGGGATGTGTACAGGTTGGCTTGATTGACTCAGTGCAGTGTGAATGTGAACCACACCAGCTGAAACATTATACAAATGTTCTGAATATTGGTCCCCAATCGAAACAAATCTACCCAACTATCAGGTGTGAAAATGACCCAAGTCAGTTGAAAGTAGTGTTTTGCTTCCTTTAGCCAGTGTTCTGCTCTTTGTCACTTTTAGCTAGTGTCTGGTGTTTCATCTGCAACAACAACAAAAAACACTCCTATTTAAGCATTATTAAAAATGGATGAAAGCATTACTGCCTTTTTTCAATATCTGATTTAGAGTTAAGAGGGAAATTAGAGCAAAAGGAGGGGAAAACTGACTGATTATACGAGGGACTGGGGAGGAAATTCAGCTGTGGTGCTCACAGCCTTTGTTGCTATGGAGATCAGTGGGGAGGCAATTAGAAATGTGCAGATTGTTTGAATAGTGTATGCATAATTTATTAAAATCCTCTACAGTGGAGTTATAGTAGTGTTAGTGGTGATGATGGTAATTAGAAATCAATACTTCATTTTGTGGCAAACAGTGGAGTTAATGTGACCAGGATGTTTCTCTGACAGAACTTGATTAAAAAAAAAAAAATAATAAATCTGCATCTTCTGTTTGTTGATGTTGCTGCAGGTCTGCTTAAGTTAAAAATTTGTTCGCTGTTTAGTTTTTGACAAATTTGTTCACGTTTAAACATGTGTGCTTTAAGAAACCGAACTACACAACTTACACACCTACCTTACTGTTTTCTTATTTGCCTTGTGATTCTGTGCAGTATGGAAATACTAGCATAGCTTTTTTGCATATTATATACTCAACACATAAAAAAACACACATGCCAACATTCATAGAAAATTGTGAATAACAGAGATGCCATTTCCTGCATTTTGGTGTATTTTAACGGGTTGTTATATCAACATTTACTTACATTTGTAAACACTTAATAAAGTTACTATTTTGGAGAAGAACAGCAGGTTGTGTGAGCAGCTCCGATTCTGTCAGGTGTCTTAAACCCCCCTCCTCCATCCCCTCACTTCACAGTTCTGAGATGAACTCTTCTCCGCTCCTGCTCCAGTCTTGTGGCACCGTTTGAAGCATCTGAAGGATTCAGTTCTCTGTTGTCCAACTAAGGACAATCCATCAATCAACCAATCAATCAATCCATCCATCATTAAAGTAAATTGGACTGTCTTTTTGACTTAGCGCCAATGTTCTGAAACGTGTCATATAATGTAAATAACACATCAAATATTTCTCTCTTTGTATTTTTTATTTATTTTTTACAGTAAACTTTTTTAAAATTCATAATGTCTGAAATGTAGCAGGAGTTCAGACACCTGCTAATGTTGTGCGTGTGCTAGAGCTGTCTGGAGATGTTTCTGTGCGTAACGTGCACTGTCCACAGGGCATTTATTTATTCTGTTGAATAAATGATTGTTTCTGTTTCGGGGTCTGAGAGGAGGAGAGGGTGTTTTCAGTGCGCAGTCCCACTGAGTAAGGACAATATTTGAAGAGGAGGAGAAGAGAAGGACTCTGCACAGGATCTCTGTGCGTAGTGTGACCATCTATCCCTCTTTCCTCATCCCCCACCACCTAGAGGCTCCTCTCCTGCTCCTTGAAGGAGCGTGTAACTGTGCGCAGCGTGTGCTGCGGCTGGAACATCCACAGACTGGGTCCACCGGGCTGAGGGCAACGTCTCCTCTCGTTGTATTTATAATAAATAATTAAAATAAAAATGCGCAATGACTTTGAACTTTTAGAGGCGGAGCTGCCGGATCCGAACAAAGAGTTGCCGGAACAGAACGGGTCAAAATGAGAGAGTTCTCAGATCTTGTTCCAGCAGGATCCGGCTCAAATTAACCACTGCTTATACCATTATACCCACTGTCCCTTCTCTGGACAAACCAAACAAAACCATCTCAGTCTGGCCTCTCTAACTTTATCTCTCAGTTGTTCAACCTGTGCTGTACCTCTGATTATCTCATTCCTAATCTTATCCATCCTTGTCACTCATAAGGAGAACCTCAACATCTTCATTTCTGTCACTTCCAGTTCTGTCTCCTGTCTTTTTGTCAATGTCTCTGTCTCCAGACCATACAACATAGCTGGTTTCACCACTGTCTTGTAAACGTTTTCTTTGACCTTTCCTGCCACTATTTAGTCTCAAATCACTCCTGAAACTTTTCTCCATCCTCTCCATCCTGCCCGGACTCTCTTTTTCACCCCTTTACCACCTTCCCCATTTTCCTAGACAGTGGAGCCCAAGTACTTGAAGTCCTGCACCTTCGTGACCTCTGCTCCTTGTAGCCTCAATGTTCCACCGGCCTCCCTCTCACTCACACACATGTACTCTGTCTTACTATGGCTGACATTAATTCCTCTTCTTTCAAGTGCATACCTCCACCTTTCTAAGTTTTGTTCCACATGCTCCATGTTCTCACCACAGATCACAATGTCATCAGCAAACATCATAGTCCATGGGAATTCCTGCCTGACCTCATCCGTTACTCGATCCATCACCAAAGCAAACAAGAAGGGGCTCAGAGCTGATCCTTGATGCACTCCCACTTCCAACTTGAAGCTACCTGTCACTCCAACAGCACATCTCACCACTTTCTTGCTGTTCTCATACATGTCCTGTACCAGTCTAACATACTTCTCTGCCACTCCAGATTTCCTCATGCAATACCACACCTCCTCCCTCAGCTGCCCGTTATGTTTTTTTTTTTTTTCTAAATTGACAAAGACACAATGGAGTTCTTTCTGACCCTCTCTGTACTTCTCCATCAGCATCCTCAAAGCATAGATGGTGTCTGTGGTTCTCTTTCTTGGCATGAAACCATACTGCTGCTCACAAACAGCCACCTCTCGTCTAAGTTTTGCTTCCACAAGTCTCTCCCAGATCTTCATTGTGCCATTTCATCAACTTAATTCCCCTGTAGTTGCTACAACTCTGTACATCACCCTTGTTCTTAAAAATGGGCACTAGTACACTTCTTCTCCATTACTCAGGCAATTTCTCACCCTCAAATATGTCATTGAATATTTTAGTCAAAAACCTCACTACCATCTCTCTGAGATAAGATCTTCCAAAACCTCCATATGTATGTCATCAGGTCCTACGGCCTTTCCCTTCATTCTTTTCAGAGCCTTCCAAATTTCACCCTCACTAATCTTTCCCACTTCCTGGTCCACAACTTATATGACCTAGGGGTGGGCAATATGGTTCAAATATATTATTGTGATATTTCAGAGCATTCTGATGATAATGATAAATTGTGTGATATAACAGAAAAAAAGGACAGAAATCATAGTTATTCATTTGACAAAATTTATTTGTTGCTTGGCAGTATTATATAAAAACAAAAAACCTGAACCAGCCGACCCTCTGGCACCGGGCCCGATTCCACCACCAGGTTTTCTTATCATCTATTCTATGTCTAGATGATACAGCAAGTACTTTCCTACCTGTCTCCTTCTTCAGCTTCCAATATTTGGTCGTCTTCTCTGATTTTCAGAGAGGACAGAGCTTTTTCTGTAGCTGCTCCATGACTGTGGAACAATCTCCCTCTTCTCGTCAGACGAGCCCGTTCACTGTCCATTTTTAAAACTCTTTTAAAAACATATTTTTACTCTCTGGCTTTTAGCACAGACTGGATTTGCTCTGCACTGTTTTTATTGTTCTTATTGATCTTAATGTTTAACCAGCTGTTTTATTTTTATGTGTTTAAATGTTCTTGATTTTATGTGCACATCACTTTGCTGCAGCTGAGGTTGTTTTAATGGGCTTTATAAAAAATGTAGTAGTAGTAGTTTAATATTCTGTTTGAAAAAGACACAAGATGTTATATGGCTTTATTGTTTCATAAAATAATCAAATGTTGGCAGAAACCAATACGAGACGTTTATACTGGAGAACCCATCAACAATAAAAAAAGTAAAAGTCAAGGAGCTACAGACACATTTAGGAATTTAGATTTTGTTTCTGTCTAATTTATTATGTTGCTTTTCTTGACAATTGTCAGCTTCTTACACTTAAAGCTTGGAAATTACTTAAATGACATAGCGGTTGTTTTCCAACCCGATAGTTTACAAATTGTTCAACACACCTTCCTTTTTTTTCTTAAGCTAAGCACAGAAACCCACACAACAAAAAGGGTGTTTTTTCAAACGTTGTAATATTAATAAAAAAAAATATGTGGCCCCTAAACAAGACTCACTACCATACTTTATGTTTTTGACTTGACGTTTAACCACCTTTGTTGTTTTAGTACAAGCTGTACACACGTAGATAGTGTCAGTAATGTCAATGAAGTCATGGTAAAGAATTGAGTACACAAGGGAAATGATTTCCAACAATACAAGGAGTCTGATGTTTACATCACTTCTACTAAAACACATGGTATGGTGGCATGATGGATCAGTGGTTAGTAATGTTGCCTCACAACAAGAAAATCATGGATTCAAGCCCTGGCTGTTTATCCTCATGTCTGTGTGAGTTTTCTCTGGGTACTCCAGTTTCCTCCCATAGTTTACAAAAAAAAATAAAAAATGCATGTTAGGCAGCCTTCAGGCCAACGCCTCCCTTGCAAAAGAAATCTGTGATCTCAGTAGGATTTGCTTGGTTAAATAAAGGCTAGTAAAAAAAGAAAAAAAACTTTGAAGGGAGAATGATATGATTCAATCTTTTTTTTTTTTTAAGTCCCCAACTCCACTACATTTTGCATACATACTCTTAATCTTGTCATTGTTAGATCACTGCATGCAAAATCTCCTGCCAAATCCTCCACAAGTTTGCCAGAATGTGCTGTTGTGATGTAGGAGAAGTGCTCAACTTGATCTAAATAGCCATAACAGAGTCTGACTAGAACTGCAGAAATGGTTTGGCTGCAGAAGCTTGGCAGCCTCTCGTAGCAGGTTCATGATCCCCACAAAGAATTGGACTTCATCAGCACTGTGCACATCATGGCCAGTTGCTGAAACATGCACATGATGAAAACAAAGTAGAAAATTATATCTGTATCAAAGAAGAAGGAAAATTAATGTGTATGTTCAGCTGTAGTCTGTATATATGTATATATATATATATATATATATATATATATATATATATATATATATGTGTGTGTGTATATGTATATATATATAAATATATATATACTGCACTTTGTGCAGTTCATGTCACACCGCCGTATAAATTGCTTCAATCCAAATATGTCTAATAAAGTGGCAAAAACAAATATAAGTCCCTTCGTTGCATAAGTCACATCTGTTATGTGTCACCTCTGATTGGAGTTGCATTTGTGCCTAATTAATCTGACCCCGCCCGGATCGAGCCCGTAGTCTCCCCCTACGAGCCCCACCTGGACCGAAAGGATTATCGGTATTTAGAGGGCTGACCCCCCACCACCACCACCAAAAAAAAGTCGATCTTATTTTAATTAAGCTTTTACTTCTTTTGTAAGCAAATCATTTTGACATGATCGTTTTAAAAACGTAAAGAAAGGAGGATATAAAATTTCTGTTTATTAACAAGTCACCAAATGGATATTAACATTCAAAATGAATAGCCTAAAAAAATCAACTTTAAAGATGGACTATTATACAGATGAATAAACATATTTTTATAGCAACATTATTTGGAAAAATATAGAACAAGGCTATTTTAATTTAGACCTAAAATAAAGTTTTGCCAAATTAAGCTGAGCCATGCTGTCGCTTATGATGGAGCAATTTACCGTTCGCCCGCACTACACTGCAGAATAAAACTGCGTGCACGTGAAAAATAAATTGAAAGGGGCTACATTTTACAACAATGCATATAAACAAAATATCTATAACAAATAACAAACAGCGGGTATGGATGGATGGAAACTAACATTGCACAATCGTGAAGTGCAACAAGAACGGGAGTGATAAAGAACAATAAAAATAATAAAAAAATATATAAGAATTGCACAAACGTGAACAAAATAAAAAATGCATATATACAGCTGGCTCAGTTTGTGCCAGGTCATCATGCAGCCACAGCCTCATTTCTTCAGCTATGAACCTGTGAAATAATTAGACCCAAGTTGCCTAAATACTAAATTATAAATATATTTAAAAAGCTGTCAAGAAGTTATTGTGTGCTACTTACATGGATTGTCATGTAAAAGCAAAGCCCTGTATGTAGCAGGTTTGAGAGTCCTCCGCTGTGCAGCCAGCTGAGAGCAGCGCCGACCTGAGTGATCGCCTGACACGCAGCAGGTGTCATCATTTTAAGTATGTTAAAATTGGGCCACAGGAAAAGTGCAGCTCTGTGGGATATTTGTCACCCTCCAGTTCTCTCTGTGCACGGTAAAACAGTTCTAGAAATGTGACTAAAAAGCCCGACATGTCAGGGGAGACGTAGTCCATGCACGCTTGCTCCCTGCGAGCGGCTTCTCACACAGCTCGTTGTAGATGTCTTGCATTAGCTATGTTTACATGCGCAGAATTCTTTGACCGGATTGAAATGTGTTCTGTTTGAATGATTCAAATGTGTTGTTTACATGGGCACAATCTGTTCATGATGAGCGTTTACATGCAGCGGGCTTTGTTCTGAACAGCAGTACTGACATGCGCAGAGTGGTCAGGTCTCCTTAAAAAAACACCGAAGAAGAAATTCTACTTCCGGGTGAACGTAAACAAACTGAGCACCCAAAATGGACCCGCGACAGATTTTAATGATGGTGGAGACGTTATTGCACTCCCTGACTGAGCTACAGGTGATACAGATCATTTTGAGCTCTTTCAAAGTTTCTAGTAGAAATGTTGTCGCTCACCGACCAGTTTTGCTTCCCTGACATGCTAATATAATTAGCATTAGCCAGGCGGAAATGGCAAAGTCGCACATGAGCAGTCAGGTCAGTTTTTCACGATCAGATAAAAACGAACAGATCAAGCGTTTACATGCGCACCGATCGGGTTTCGGATCGGCGTAAACCACCCGTTTCGTTCTGATCACAAATTATATTGGATCGCGCCGAATACACAAAAAATAACCCGAACGGAGTGTTTACATGACACACTTTTATTCCGACCGGCCATTTGAGGAATTCCAAGATGGCGCCGGTGTGTAGGGCTGCCCGTCTCTCGCTCTCTGCTTGTATTTTATTTTTGTTATTTTTACAATGGTTTGTGCAGTGTGCCGGGTCATATTTTCAGTATGATCGTCGGGCACTTTTGGAGCTCCGTACATTTGCTGAAATTCCCGCGGAGTTTTTGAACAGCGGCCATCACTCTCCCCCACCGGTCCTATCTGAGATTCCTGCGTTCCTTCTGCGTAACCCTGGCCAACGTCGCAGACGTCGTGGGAAGCGTGCAGGGATTTTGGTGAAACTGAGGCAAAGTGTGGATTATTCTATCAGGACTCGCTCTGGATCTGATCATCTCCTCTCTGACCCGTGGTGCTCCCGGGGCCCGGCTGCTGGCCAGCTGCCCGCGCGCTCAGTCCATGGAAACACCTGGAGTTGTTTACCTGTGCGCCGCACCAGCAGACCAGGAGGAGCTGTTCTTCATAACCTGCGCCCGCTGGCGCGCGCGTCTCCCTCCACGGCTGTGCCTGTGTCGGACAATATCAGGATGTGTTTAATCAATGCAAGGTCTGTTTCCAACAAGACGTTTATCCTCAATGACTTTTTTAAAGATGAGGAGTTGGATTTTCTGTTCGTCACAGAATCTTGGATTTCTGATGGTGAGTCCAGCGCCTTGGTGGAACTACTTCCTCCGGACTGTGTATGTTGCAATGCCCCGCGGCCATCAGGTCGGCGCGGGGGGGGATTATTAACAGTTTTTAAAGCAAACTTTGCGTGTAAACAGTTGTCCATCCCGGTGTCCCGCGCCAGCTTCGAGCTGAGCGCCTTTGAACTTGGACACTCTCCTCCGGTCCTGTGTGCGCTCATCTACCGCCCACCTCGTTCTAAGGACTTCACAAATGAATTCTCTGACTTTTTGGCTGATATCACTCAGAGATACACTCACTTTTTGCTTATTGGTGACTTTAATTTGCATGTGTGTTGTCAGGAGAAGCCCTTAGTGAAGGACTTTCTGGATTTATTGGACTCTTTTGGCTTAGCTCAGCAGGTGAGCGGCCCCACCCAAGAACATGGTCACACGCTGGACCTCGTTTTAACACGCGATGTCTCTGTTTCTAATTTGAAAATCGGTGACAATGTTTTTTCAGATCACATGCCTGTATTGTTTGACTTCACCCCCCCTTGTCCTACTGCTAAGACGTGCGTTCCTGCACGTACGCGTTCCATTAACCGTTTCACTGCTGCTCGTTTTAATGAAGGTTTTAATTCTGAGAGGATCGAACAGCTCTCGGTGTCTCTTACCACTGAGGCGCTAACCTCTCAGTTCAACTCTGCCTGTTTAGATATTCTGGACCGTGTTGCTCCCCTTAAGACCAGAAAAACAAAACTTAAATCAGAGCCTTGGCTGAATGACGTTACGCGAGCCGTTAGGCGACAGTGTCGCAAAGCTGAACGAAAGTGGAGGAAGGACAGGCTCCAGGTGTCTTTTCAAATGTTAAGGGAGAGTTGGCGTCACTATCAGAAAACCGTTAAAGCTGCCAAATGTAAATTCTTTTCTGATTTAATTGTCTCCAACTCCCACAACCCCCGAGTTCTTTTCTCCACCCTGAACTCAGTTCTACACCTCAGTGAGCCTTCACCTCTGGAAGCCTCAACTGAGCTGTGTGAAAACTTCCTCCATTTCTTTTTAGAAAAAGTGGTCAAACACAGCCACACACTGAGAAGGGATGGACAGATCATGAGCTGGTGGAGAAATGAGTGCCCGGGTGTTTGCCACTTTTTCTAAAAAGAAATGGAGGAAGTTTTCACACAGCTCAGTT
>NC_056498.1:12452260-12457535 GCF_014905685.2 Nematolebias whitei
CGACTTATACAGAGACAAATATGGTATGTCATTATAGTTCTGTCTGGTGCTAGACCATTTAAAAACAAACCTTGTATTATCAAAATTCATGAATTATTAGGTCATCAGGCATTTACATTTTGAACAAACATTACACCGATTTCACCAGTTGCTAAAGTTTTGACACACGGATGTTTGTAGTTTTCGAGTTGTGTTTTTCAATACTGGGATTGAACAGGAAATGGAGTAAACCTTATTGTTTTTGATGAAAAATATTCAAGTGGGGCGTTAGTGTGTAAGAACAGAGGTATTTTTTCTCTTGTCTGAGGTGGTACAGACAGTGTGATGGATCTTGGAAAGTGGAAGGAGCAATATTAGCCACATCAGGTGCAATGGCCGAGCCAGGTAGTGACCAATGGTGGTCATCCTGGATTTTGAGATGGCAACCAAAATTTCTAGAGCAAACTTCCCTGCTCCTAGATGTAGCCATACACACAAATTGAAGTCAGTACCTCAGTTATTTTTCAAGTTATCATGCTTACAAAATGCCTCCCGGGTGCTTTCAATAGCTGCCCACTGCACCACCTGGTGGTGGATGGGTTAAATGCAGAGACTAATTTCGCCATTGTATGGAAACATACAGTGCTGACATTGTGATGACATTATTATTATTATTATTATTATTATTATTATTATTATTACAGCATTCATGGACAGTTGGATGTATGGATGGACAGAGGGTATTTCCAATTCCAAATTCCCCTTTTTTTCTTTGTGATGGGGGACAGTTAAGTTATGGCATTTTCATTGCCAAACGTATCCACAACAATTCCGTAAAAAGAGTTTAAAAAAAAATCCCCAAACCCCTGGACTTCTATTCTGAAGCTGAAGATGTTTTGCTTCACACTGTCAGTTCAAAAATGAGTGTGCAGTTGCCAACTTTAACAGAACTGCATAAGAAGCTTAGATCCACTTACATTCACCTGATTCTGATTGATGGTGACTGTCCGATGATTCTGATGAATCAGATGATTCCGATTCTGCACAAGCTTCAGAATAGACGTTCAGTTGTTTTGGGTTTGTTTTATCCTTTTTTTGGATTATCTTGACCTGGATGACTGAGAATCTTCACCAGCTCTCACCAATGCCGTAGGGATACATTTTCATGTAATTGTAGTGAGACAGGTCGGTTAGCTTCGTTAGCTCCACTACATGTTATAATATCTGGACTAGTTCAAGTACCTGATATTATACTTAATTTAAACGGGTTCTCTCATTTTCGAGCTACTTGACAGATATGTGACAGAGATCAGTGACGTGAGACGCTAATTTTCTTTGACCCATCAAATGAATGCGGTCATTTATTAACAGAATCAAAGTTTAACATCAAACATTGTACACGTGATTATTCTGATTGAAGCAATAACACAGCTTAATTACAACAGACATTTATGAAAATATCTGGATGATTTACTGGCAAGATAGAAGAGTTTTAAAGATGGGAAATGAAGTTTAAATGGAGAGGAAAAGATGGATGAGGGAATATGTGTCTGTATCAGAACGGCACTCTCCATTCGATCCCAGCTTCACCTCGGTACACTTAGGTAGTGGAAATCGACTCTTTACCTGTAGAAGATGTCTCCACTGGTACGAAGTTCCATTTAGCGCCACCTTTCCAGCGTCTCCGTAGGAACAGCTGTGAATCGTCCGAAGTAGTGACGGTACTTCGTTCGACACACGTTCACCCCACGGGTGGACTCACATGAGGAGTAAGTCCGTCAGAGGCTCCACTCAGATGTGGAAGATTCCATAATTCCCACAAGACTCGGAAGAACTTCGGATCATGTCTGGAACCTCCTGTTCTCTCCAGCAACTTTTCTGTTCGGTTCTGCCCTCCGAACTGAACTGCTCTCCCACCGCACTGGTTGGAACTAGGAAGTGTTGACATTTAAAGAGTTCTGTTTCCGGTTCATTTGGGAAGTCCTGATTGGCTGAAAGAGCTAATCAGGGGTGTGTTTTTTGTGACGTAAGAGGTCACTAGAAGTCAGAAAAACAGAAAAATGTTTTGGAACAGACAGAAAATGTTTTTGAGACAGACAAGAGAAATGTTTAGGTGAGTTGGGAGGAAACAGGTGCCAGCTTCTCTATTTATGTCTGAGAGGATTTAAAAACATGACAGTTCGTTCCAACAAACTTGTTTGCGTTTGTCTCCGACTTTTGACCGACTTACAACCTGCTCATTTCAGACAGAAGATCAAGAAAATGAATAATTACTCTGTAACAGACATTAACTAGATTTCTACTTTGAATGAGGATTAAAAATCATTAATACTGTTTCACAGTTGATTTAAAATAAGTAGTTCACTTCAACATTTAAAAATGATTTGAATTAAACACACTTTTGATTATCAAGACATTTGTAAAATAGTAATGATAATAAAAAAGAGAGTGTTCTTTCAATTGATCAGTGCAGGACACACTTAGAAAGTCTCTGGATGGACTTGATTTTGTGTTTCTGGACTCAAATGAATGAAATACAGTTCTTGTCCCAGGAAGGCCCTCAGGGCCAGATTTGACCTGAGGCTAAGTTCACTACATAATCATGCAATCTATGAAAGCCTTTTCGCATACGGATTTCAGTGAAAAGCAAAAATATTTTCAGAACTGTTTGTTTTTATGTATACACTTATATACTTGTGTACTTTTTATATATGTGGATGTTTCTGTACAGTGCACTGAGATAACTTATGTTGTGACTCGGTGCTATATAAATAAACTGATTTGAATTGAATTGATTTTTTTTAACAAAACATGATTTTAGCATAAGAAAAAGGCAAAAAATAAAGTTGGAAGCATGAATCTTCTTGTAAGCTTTACTCGATCTGAATCATTGTATAGCCCACCTACACATCAGTAATTCTTTCACAGTCTGTTTAAACTGTTGTCAGTGGCAGTCTTTATTTAAAATTCCCAAATAAAATTGTAACCTGAATTCATTCAGAATCTGTGGTTTCATATTTTCTACTTTGTGTTCAGCATCCAAACTCAGACTTAGTAGCAATAGCTAGTCTGTTCAACCATTACCTCGTTTTGTTTTCTCTATTTTACACTTCATGAATATTTCATACAGACTATCTCAGTACCTGACTGACCATAAATCACATTGTTCAAACAAGGTGATGGAAAAGCACTTGTTGAGTTGGATCTAATGGTGGTGTACAAAAAAAAATTAGAAGAAACTGTCATATACTTTATGGCAGACAAACAAGGGCAATGTCTGACAACAAACACATGCTTATATGTACACAGTACAATATAATTAAAGTGTTTTCTGCTCATATGATGTGTTGAAGTTTCCAGACTAGTAAGAATACAGAGAAAAATACCTCATCATAGCATTTTTGCAGATGATTTGAAAATATAAATAAAGGTAATGGTGATGCATTTATATCTAAATATTGTCTAGAATTAAGATGTCACCATCAAAAATGAAATTTATTTAAAAAACGTATGCATATGGATATTTTAGTCTTTTGCTTGCTGCCAGGTCTGACTCATGGTGCTGTCAAACTATATTTATTTAAGCACTATGTTGTACATTCTGCTGGTTTTAGTGGATTTTGATGAGGATAAATAATGTGTGTGCTGTTCTTTTCCTTTTTATGTCTTGGGTGTACCTTGTGTAGAAAAAAAAAGTATGTATTCAAATTGCTGCAAACACAAGGGAGCAGTGACATTTCATGCCTATCTCTTAAAAAAAAAAAAAAAAAAAACTAAGAGAAGAGAAAACAAAACGGATCCAAGCAATACTGTCAAGGTCACCTGCCAAAGTCATGACTAACGTGAGGCTAAGCATGGCGGATGTTAGACATGGTCTCCTGAATGTTGATTAATTTGAGTCTCAATGGAGTTGCCAGAAGCCTTATATACAAGCAGAACACCAATGACTCCCATCACTGAGGGATTTGAATAGTGAATGCTTCTAGTTGTCAAAGTGTTTTTTTGGGACTGGAATTGAAAAAGGAATTAAAGTAAACCTTAATGTTTTTGGTGCAAGATATTCAAAAGGGTAGGGGTTACAGTGTGGAGAAGATGTTTTTTTTTTTCTTTCTTTTTTGCTTGTCTGAGGCAGTGCAGAGTGACAGATCCTGGCGAGTGGAGAGAGCAATTTTATCCAAGACCAGGTGCAATAGCGGAGCCAGTAGGTGGCCAACGGTGGCCTTGGACACCCTAGTTTAATCTTTGACTACCCCAATCAATTTAGGAGACAATGATTTTAGGCAATATAAAAACTATAAGTATTGTATTTACAAATGACAGGTGTAGGCGGTTTATATAGACATATGGTGGTGGCCGTCTTGGATTTTGACGTAGCAACACTACGTTTGATACTGACCTTTCTTATGGATAGATGCAGCCACACATGTTGGTACCTTACTTATTTTTCATGTTGTTTCACAAGATAGACAGACATTTATGGTGGCAACCATCTTGGATTTTGATGCAGAAACCTATTTTTTGAAAGGAGCCTTTCTTATACCTGGACGTAGCCAAAAACAAAAAAAAAGGAAGTTGGTATCCAATTTAGTTTTCAAGGTATCATGCTGTCAACATGCATGAATGGATGAGCAGACATAGGGTATTTCCAGTTCCCCCTCTTATTTTCACGATGAGGGACTAAAATATGGCTTATTAAACATATTTTCTTCATTCAACCTTGACTTACAGTAGTGTTTCGTTTATCGCGGGGGATCCGTACGATGAAGCCCTGCGAAAAGTGAAAAATAGCAAAGTAAGGATAGTAGTACAAGTAATAAGTAGCAGTTTATTTTAATATCTCCATCCATCCATTTTCTTCCACTTATCTGGGGTCGGGTCACGGGGGTAGCAGCCTAAGTAGGGAGACCCAGACTTTCCTCTCCCCAGCCACTTGAGCCAGCTCCTGCAGGGGAATCCCAAGGCGTTCCCAGGCCAGCCGAGAAACATAGCCCCTCCAGCGTGTCCTGGGTCTTCCCCTGGGTCTCCTCCCGGTGTGACGTGTCTGGAACACCTCACCAGGGAGGTGTCCAGGAGGCATCCTAACCAGATGCCCGAGCCACCTCCACTGGCTCCTCTTGATGTGGAGAAGCAGCGCTTCTACTCTGAGTTTCTCCCGGATGACTGAGCTTCTCACCCTGTCTCTAAGGGAGAGCCCAGACACCCTGCGGAGAAAACTCATTTCGGCCGCTTGTATCTGTGAACTCATTATTTTGGTCACAACCCAAAACTCATGACAATATATACAAAGTATATATAC
>NC_056498.1:12457635-12465271 GCF_014905685.2 Nematolebias whitei
TATACCCTTCCCACACTCTTGCAATATTCTAAGTAATGTTTCTAAACTCTCTAAAAGAGCACAGAATGTCATGATTTCAGCTCTGCCTCGGCTGCTCTTTGTCACCTGCAAATGCTCTCGGCCCAATTCTCCGCTCTGCACAGAGATCAGCTGCAGGAGGAAACTTGTCCTACAGTGTGGGCTTCACAGAGGTGCAACAGGTGCTAAAATAATTTAAAATAATTTATTTAAAATAATAATTCCATGCTGATCGTGCGGCTCATCCATCAATCAGCCAATGTTGTGTCATTTCCAAACTTACTTTGAAAAAAGTCTGTGATAAACGAACCGTGAAGTAGCAAGGGACTACTGTATTCAATTTATTAAAATATATATAAAAAAAAAATTGAAGGCATGTTTCACTTCTTTTTAACTTGGACATCAAAATCATCCTCATTTTACAGTATTAATCCTGCTGTTTTTCTTTTGATTCATACATAAAAAAACAAACATCTGAATTAACTATGACTATTTGATGATGATGATGAAATAGTGAGTCTTTTTTTTATTTTTTATATCGGTACAAAACAAAACACACCCAGCCAATACTTGGATGTCAAAGCCACAATTCTGAACCTTCTGGCAAATTTGACATTTATGTTTGGCTCACCAAGGAGAAACAACATGCAGAAATCAAAAAGTAAATAAAAATAAAAAAAAAGGTTACTGACATGACCTCCCTTTGTCACTTCTAGTTTAAAGCTGCCCTTCCAGTGAACCATGTCAAAACCACTAAGTGTAAAAAGTTTGTCTGGCACTCATGACTCATACAACACTTTGGAGCTTGAATTTGTCTTGATAGAAATGGAAATAACTAAATAAACTAAATCAGTACTAATTATGCATTATTTTCTAACTGAACTGTATAAATTGTAAATATTAATATATTACATTTTTCTTGTTGAACACACACAAATGTGTGGGTTTTTTTTTGTTTGTTTTGTTTTTTTTTCAATTTCCTGCAAGCCTTTCACAAAATTAAAATCTCTGGATTCACTGGCCTGAAATTTCATACCAAAGACAGCTAAAGATCACTGACTGTATAACTTCACCAGCAGTCTGTCTGAAATGTTTTTATTGACAAAAGGAAGTCAATCCTTCCATCTACCTCACCGTCAGTGCCAAACAGCTGCAGCTCATTCAAAGCTGACAGATGGCCTGCTTCCTGGAAGGCCAGCTTTGTGAACAGCATGTTACTGACTGTAGATTTTTATTTAGCTGCTGAAACTCGATTAGTTTTAAAGGGATTCCTTTGAAATCCGTCTTTGAAAACATCAACTTAGATGCAGAAAAAATAGAACAAGCTTGTCATATTCTTGAAGCCCTCAAGTTTATCAAAATACATTAAGTTGCTTTCTTGCTGTAAAATATGCACACACACACACACACACACACACACACACGTCATATTAGCACAACCATTTGGAAACAGTGTAATGTTTCCATATTAGAAATAATCTAGACCTACAGAGGGTTGTGGGTATTAACCCCCTTGGTGTTTCTTCTGCCCTGTCACCTTATGTAGTGATATGAGAAGTAAAGAAGTCTGTACATCTTATTAACGTGTGTGCAATTAAAATAATAAATGCGGATCGACCTAGATTAAAATAATGGTGGTTTCTTGCCAGTGTTGGGATCCCCCTCACTTGAATTAAACACACAAAACTTGGTTGGTTAAAATTCCAATGTCTGTAATGTTTATTGTGAGTTTAAATAACAACAACAACATGAAATTATAGCAATAGTGTGGAAATATGTGTGAATAACCAGAAATACTATTTCAAAAGGTGAATAAAATAAAACAGTTTTAACTGGGAGGAGAGATGTTATCTGAATTTAGAACTAAATGCTTAAAATTAAGGTACATTTTCTCTGAGGTGCGTGAAGTAAACTAAAAGTGTCTAAAAAGAACCGAGATGCCCTAAGTCTACTTGCCTTTCATTTGGAGGAAGATGGTTTGCCCTACCAAGTTAAAGGTTGAAGACTTGAAGAAGACTAGCATTCCTCCCCTGAGTTTCAGCTTTATCTGACTCTAGAGGAGGGGGTTGCCTATGCAAATCATATCCTATCAACACAGTTTGATAACAGTGAGTGTAAACTCAGTTACATAAATTAATTTGATTATAACTCCTCCCCTCAAAGTTTAGAGGAAAAACAATGGCTGCTTTGTTTACCCAGTAATACCTTGTTTTAAAAAAAAACTAATTTCTTCATAGATGTACAGTACATGTGGGTTTTTCACACAATGCTGGTAAACAACAGGGGTTCTGTTTGAAGCTCTGTCCAACTGGCAAACTCCCATCGTTGCCATGGTGATCACCACCTCTTGTTATCCTGGAGGTATGACAAAGTTCTGTCCTCCGTTGAATGCAGATTACAGAGGTGTCGCCTTGTCTGGCACAGGAACGAGAGTTGATAAGCTTTGCAAGAGGAAGATCCTGTTCCTTTGATATAGACTTTTTGGAGACTCAAAGTCTATCTTTCCAGAAAGGGAATAGATTAGCAAAGAGGGGGTGGGAGAGTTTTGTTCAGTGTTTCTGAGGTCAGAATGTGGCTCTTCTGATAAGCATAGAACGCTACACTTGCAACCTGGAATTTAAATAGATTTTCTTTTAGATCATATACAGCATCCTGAAAGAACGTTAAATGATTAGTAAAAATAATTATTTTCACAGCAATTTATCTCAGTTAGTTCTTCATGAGCTTAACACATCTATCTATTATCCAACAATATTCAGTCAGGTCATCAGGATGGTTTCTTTCTTTGCTGAGACGTTTCATCCTTCATCCAAAGGACTTCTTCAATCTGAGGAGCCACCAAGCAAACTGATTCCCACAAACAGCATACACCATAGTGGGGGAAAGACAAAAAAAAAAAAAAAATCTGATGGTACTAAAATGGCCTCAGGGGTCTGCCCTATCCCCCATCAACTCCTCTGAGACAGTCATGCCAAAGTGGTTCAAAAAAAGAAAGTCCATGTTCAATAATCCAGGTAATAATCCAACAATGTTCAGTCAGGTCATCTATATTGTTTATTTTGTTTTACTGAGATGTTTCATCTTTCATCCAAAGGACTTCTTAAATCTGACTTTGTTTGGTGACTGGCTCCTCAGATTGAATAAATACTTTGGATGAACGACAAAATTATATTTATATTTATATAATATATACATTACATTTTTCTCTGCAAGACTGCTCCAACTCCTTCAGGTGGCATGGGTGCTGCTTGTATATCACTTTGTTTTCTTCTTTTTTTTCAGAGACTATCAGTTGGGTTGATGTATAGTTTTTGACTGAGACTATCTAGGACAATTAATAATAATAATAATAATAATGTCATCACAATGTCAGCACTGTATGTTTCCATACAATGGCGAAATTAGTTTCTGCATTTAACCCATCCACCACCAGGTGGTGCAGTGGGCAGCTATTGAAAGCGCCGGGGGGCATTTTGGGGATGAGGTGTGCTGCCTAAAGACACCACATGATGTGCAGTGACTGGGGATCGAACCTGGGACTTTTGGGTCCCAAGCCATAACCATTTGTCCTTAAACCACTGACGTGTCAGTTTATTCAGGTTAGTATATGGAGCTAGAGCAGATGTTCTATATACAGTATCTGTCCTAAAGCACAGTATGTTTTAGACTACTATTTACTTAAATTTCTGTAACTAAGACCTATACCAAGGGGACATAATGGAAACAGCTAACAAAGCTAGATATGATGAGTGACATGGTGAAACAAAATATTGCTCAAGGTTTTTTTGGACAAGGGCTCTGCAACCTTCATGATCAAAAGAGCCATTTATGCCCCTTCGTTCACTAAATTAAAAGTGTCCAGAGACGCAAAATCTGCTAAAATTGTCATTATCAACTGGTGGCCCATGGGCCACTTTGTTTGTTAGAGTGGGCATTTCTGGCCAGTAGGCATGAATTTATAAAACTGAAACCATTTAATGATCGTTAACATGTATTTACATTTTGAGACAAAAAGAAAATATTAGATTCTCTCCATCCAACCATCCATCCATCCATCCATCCATCCATCCATCCATCCATCCATCCATCCATCCATCCATCCATCCATCCATCCATCCATCCATCCATCAATCCATCCATCCATCCATTATTTGTACCCGCTTCTTCCTTTTCGGGTTATGAACGTCACTCTTGTCCATATCCAGCATTCACTGTGCGAGAGGCGGGGGACACCCTGGACAGGTCGCAAGTCCATCACAGAAGACTGGAATCTTGTAAAGAAAAAAATAAGATATTATCCATCCGTCCATTATCTTTTACCAGCTTCTTCCATTTTGGGTCACATGGGTCGCCGGTGCCCATGTCCAGCTATCACAGTGCGAGGGGCAGGGTACACCCTGGACAGGTCGCAAAGCCATCACAGGGACACATAGAGACAAATAAGACAAACAACCATTCACTCTCTCACTCACACCTAGGGACAATTTAGAGTTACCAATCTGTCTAACATGCATGTTTTTGGTCTGTGGGAGGAAACCAGAGTACCCGGAGAAAACCCATGCATGCACGGAGAGAACATGCAAACTCCACCCAGAAAGGCCCCCGGACAGGGATTTGAACTAGGGACCTGCGCACTGAGAGGCAGCAGCTCTACCAGTTGCGTCACCGTGTTGCAAAATAAGATATTATTTTTGCCTTTTTTTTTTTTTAACAAAATAAGCAATCAGCTGTGCAGGGTTATATGATTTATTTATTTTAATGTAGAGAAACTGAGTATCCTACAAAGGTACTTTGAAGAACGAAAACATGAAGTTAAAGTGAATATAATTTACGCTGTGTATTAGTAATAGTATCCACATATTTGCAAAGGAAATGACAGGAAAACTGCTAAAAGTAGCCATTTTTGTTTTGGGTATAACATCCTATTAAAGTCAGTTTTATGTATACCTATTGTATACCTGGATTATTGAGCTTGGACTTTTGGGGTTTTTGGACCAGTTTGACATGACTGTCGATGAGGAAGAGGGCCGGCACCAGAGGAGGGGGCATGCCAAAGACACCATCTTAGCACCAACATAACTGGTTTGTTCCACTTTGGAGTAAGCTGTTTGTGGGAAGAATCAGTGTTTTGTGTGTTTCCTTGACTGACGAAGCCTTCCAGATGGAAGGTGAAACTTTTCAGCAAAAAAGAAACTGTCCAGATGACCTGACTGAAAATTGTTGGATTGTATATCTGGATGATTGAGCTTGGACTTTTTTGGTTTTTGGACCAGTTTGACATGACTAGTGACGAGGAAGAGGGTCGGCACCAGAGGAGGGGGCGTGCCAAAGACACCATCTTAGCACAAACATAACTGGTTTGTTCCACTTTGGAGTAAGCTGTTTGGGGGAAGAATCAGTTCTGTGTTGTGTGTTTCCTTGACTAATGAAGCCTTCCGGATCGAAGGTGAAACATTTCAGCAAAAAAACAAACTGTCCAGATGGCCTGACTGAAAATTGTTGGATTGTATACCTGGATGATTGAGCTTGGACTATTTTTTTTTTTTTTTTTTTTTCAGTTTTATGTAGTTTTGGTCAAAAAAAAAAAAAAAAGAAAGAGCTGCTGCGGAGGGACCAAAGGGCCACATGTGGATCCAAAGCCACATGTTGCAGACCCCTGTCTTATACAATTCCACTGACTGATGAAGTAGGCATTTAACCAAGTGTTGACAATCAACAGCCATCCATCCATTATATTTACCTGCTTTTTCCTCTTTGGGTCATGGGGATCAATGATGCCCATATCCAGCAGTCACTGTGCGAGATGCGGCGGACACCCTGGACAGGTCTCCAGTCCATCACAGGGACACATAGAGACAAATGAGACAAACAACCATTCATTCTCTCACTGACACAATTCAGTTACCAGTCAGTCTAACATGCATGTTTTTGGTCTGTGGGAGGAAACTTGTGTACCAGAGAAACCCCACACATGCACAGAGAGAACATGCAAACTCCAAACAGAAAGGTGCCTGGCCTGGATTTGATTTGGCGACCTTCTCACTGAGAGGCAACAGCGCTACCAACTGATCCACCGTGCTGCCATAATCAGCAGCCATAAATTAAAAATTAAGATTCTTTACATTTCAAAATGAGATTGGATGTTTGTCTCTTTGTTGAGTTTAGGTGTGACAGTCCCAGATGGTCAAATAGTCTGAGACACCCAGATCAAACACTTAAAAAGTTGTTAGGCCAGAGAGAGTCTGTAATGATGTGGCCACACTTGTAAGCGAGACCATCAACCTGAGATGAAAAGTAGTTCAAAGCATGGAAAAAAAAAAAAAAATGTTGTATGATGGCAGGAGGGAGAGTTATGGATGTTCAGATCATCAAGAATCATAATACTTATAGAACTAGAAAAGAATATAGATAAAAGTTTGGATAATTCTGGAATAAAGTTACTAGTATTTATGACCACCTTCTTTCGCATGTTCCAAGAGTTTTGAATATGTCTTACAGCCAAATCCAAACAACGTGCCTTACATAGATTTTGGTAAATTTTCCAATATGCTATTCCCGGTAGATGCTAAAATGCTAGTATTTCCATGCCCAGTTTAACTTGCGTAGTTTTATGTGAATACCAATAGTGTAAAACATTTATCAGATATGAAGGGACCCCTCTTTTTGTGTTAATTAATGAATGATCATGTGATTTGTTTTATCAAAAGCTTTGAAACATCAAAAGACAGAACTGTTTTCTCTTTTTTTTTTTTTTTCATCAAAGCATACATGTGAAGTCAGTACTGTTTTTAATAATTTCATTTTAAGCAGTACTTTGTACAATAAATCAGTTCTTGTTAAATTGTGCATAGTAACTTCATAAAAGATAATCAAAGCATGTATAATCATCTCCAGTTATCATTTTGTTTTTTTACACAAGCCATCTTAATTTAATGTGTCTTGACTGGAAGAAGGTTTATGACCAGGAGTTTGTCATGACAGTCTTTGATTAATCAAACACAATACCTACTGTAAGTGTCTCACACATGACTGGATAGCTGAGTCTAAATTGCCAATTTGTTGCATGTAAACTGGCACAATGTTGTCAGAAGCACTGGTCAGATATGAGGTCTTTTCTAAATTTAATTGGAATATTTTCTTGTTTACATGATCAAAATAAATTAATGTAAACAATGATCATCTCTTAACCACAGTTTGGTTTCTGACAACCAACAAATACATTTTTCATTTTTTGAAACTCTAAGTTTTTAAAATATAGTTGAATAATAACTATATAAATGTAAAATTCATGGCTTAGTTTAATGGTACTTCTAAGAGGAAGTAGTCATACCAAGATTTAAATTGGCAGAACTCTGACATAACAGATCAGTGATGTTTGACACGTGAAATGTGAATATTCTAAACATTGAACACATGGACCCTTCTCCAAGTGAAATTTCCACTGAACCATTCAATGTATAGAGATGCAGCAATCAAAAACATGTATGTGTGTATGTATGCATAAATGTGTATGTATGTTTAGGTTACATATAGTCTATCTATCTACATATCTATCTTCATATCTATCTTCATATCTATCTATCTATCTATCTATCTATCTATCTATCTATCTATCTAT
>NC_056498.1:12465281-12483367 GCF_014905685.2 Nematolebias whitei
ATCTATCTATCTATCTATCTATCTATCTATCTATCTATCTATCTATCCATCCCTGTCTGTCTGTCTGTCTGTCTGTCTGCATGTCTGTCTGCATGTCTGTCTGTCTGTATATATGTATGTTTGTCTGTCTGTCTCAAAAGCTGAAATGGATCCAATAAAATTAGTCTGCAGCAAATGTTACAGACTGGACATCCTACCAAAGTGAATTTAGTAGAATACAAAATGTTTCCGTGTCTATTTTTTTTTTTGTTTTTTTTTTTGTTTTGTTTGTTTTTTTATTCTTATTTTTATTCATTCAGTAAAGTAGTCACTACATTTTCCAAAAGCATATTGAAAAAGTGTAGCTTCCATATGCACTTAAAGACTTTGGGTTGAGGAAGATCTGAGGTGTGGATGTAGAATTATTTGGAAGGCACTGGTTTATAATATCTACAAAACATGAACAATCAGGCAGTGGATTTATGAAAAGCTACAACATTGTAAGAGAAAATAAGGAGCAAATAGATGGGGAAAGGGTACGAGAGTGACACACAGGACAGCAAATGCCAATGGTTATAGAGAAGAATTTGGCAACGAAAAAGACTGGTTTGATAAGAATCATTCATTCAAGATTTATTTATACAGGTTCATCCCATTGAGCCTCAGGGATTCATTTAAAAGAGAGACCTGATTTTAACAAAGAGTGATGACAACAGTGGACAAGAAAGACATTAATAGACAATCATAAAGGATGCGTACATATTGAGATGTTTTTAAACAAGTGAAAATAAAATGGAATTTCAAAGGAAAACTAACAAAAAAAACCCCCTGCTAGGTTATAAGGTGTAGAAAACTAAAAATAAGAACATGTCTGCATTCTTTTTTTTTTCCCCACCAGGAACTGTCGTAATTTAAGGTTTTTAAAGGTAGAACCCATTGATGCAGGCAGGAGTCAGTAGACTCGGTGGTAAAATAAGAAGACACTTTTAATAACATAAAAATAAACGGCTGTCGAGGAAGCAAAACTTACACATAGAAAATCACAAGGAGGCACTCAGGAAAACACCAGGGACTCAGGAGGATTACCAGGAGAATAAAAGACGATGCCCAGACAAGGAATAACACTAAGACAGACTTGTATACAAACACTGATGACATAACACATGTCAGGCTCACAGGTGTGGGAAAAGGAAATCACACGAGAGGAAACAGGACAGAGACACACCACTAGGGACAATATCACCACATTACCCCCTCCTTAAAGGACGTCTCCAAACGTCCCAAAAACCCTTCCCCAAAAACTTGGGTGGGAGGAGGGGGGGGGGGGAAACAGGACGGAGAGCACAAGGGAACACAAGAGGGAAAACAGGCACACAAAACATAAAAGACACACAAAAAGTTCAGGTGGGCGGCCAGGAGGTCGCCCACCACGTCAAAGCTGGTCAGGCGGGCAGCCTGGAGGTCGTCCACCACGTCGAAGCTGGTCAGGCGGGCGGCCTGGAGGTTGTCCACCACGTCAAAGCTGGTCAGGTGGGCGGCCTAGAAGCCTGGAGAAGGCGTAGACCCTTGATGAGGCAAAGAGACCATGGGTGAAGCAGCTGGCGTAGGACCCTCGAGCAAAGTAGCCACTGGCATGGGACCCTTGGGAGGTGTGGAACACTCAAGAACTGCAGCAGACTTGAGACCCTCTGTGGCAGGCTCTGGATCTTCTGCGGCAGGTTCAGCTCCAGTCATGGAACCCTCAAACATGGAACCCTCTGCAGACCGGGTACCTTCAGGCTGAGGTGTGGAAACCTCAGGGGCTGCAGCAGGAGAATCAGGGACCAGAGACGGGGACCAGAGACTGGGCTGCAGCTGTCGAACCAGGAACGGGGACCAGAGAGGGGGCTGCAGCTGGCGAACCAGGAACGGGGACCAGAGAGGGGGCTGCAGCTGGCGAACCAGGGACCAGAGAGGGGGCTGCAGCTGGTGAACCAGGGACCAGAGAGGGGGCTGCAGCTGGAGAGCCAGGGACCAAAGAGAGGGTTGCAGCTGGAGAACCAGGTACCAGATACGGGACTGCAGCAGGATAACCATGGACCAGAGACGGTACTGCAGCAGAAGAACCAGGGACCAGAGATGGGACTGCAGCAGGAGAACCAGGGACCAGAGACAGGACTGTAGCAGGAGAACCAGGGACCAGAGATGAGGCTGCAGCAGCAGGTGATGGAGCCGGGCCCACTGGAGGCTTGGGGCCCACTGAAGGCTTGGGGTCCACTGGAGGCTTGGGACCCACTGGAGGCTTGGGGCCCACTGGAGGCTTGGGGCCCACTGGAGGCTTGGGACCCACTGGAGGCTTGGGACCCACTGGAGGCTTGGGGCCCACTGGAGGCTTAGGGCCCACTGGAGTCTTGGGGCCCTCGGGAGGCCTAGGACGATACGAGGTGTCAGGACCCACCATTATAGAGATCCAAATAGATGGGATGTCAGAACCAGTCCCCACAGAGGCACAGGAAGGAGGTGGGGCATCAGGTCCTACTCCCACTGAAGCACTGGAGAATTGGGCTTTGGGACCAGCCCCCACCGAAGCATAGGAAGGAGGTGGAGCATTGGGTCCTACCCCCACTGAAACACTGGCAAATTGGGTATTGGAACCAGCCCCCACCGAAGCATAGGAAGGAGGTGGGGCATTGAGTCCTACCCCCACTGAAGCATTGGCGAATTGGGTATTGGGACCAGCCCCCACCAAAGCATAGGAAGGAGGTGGGGCGTTGGGTCCTACCCTCACTGAAGCACTGGAGGATGTGTGAGAGGAGACCTCCTGGACCCTCTCTGAGACACAAGGAACAGGAGGTTTGTGTGGTTCTGCTGTGGCACAGTTTAGCTGGAGAGAGAATGGTGTTTAAACTGTTCTTTGAAAGTCCTTATGTTAATGAGTAATTGATAGAACTCTGGGATCTGTGTTATTGCAGGCTGAGACAGTAATAATTCTTCAGCTAGGGAATAAATAATGCTCTGATAGTTTGGGTTAAGTTTAGCGGAAGAAAGCAGATTTTTGAAGTGTGTTATTTAAAGCAATAGATTCAGGAGATGACTTATCTGAGAAGGAGGACTGGTCCTGAAGGGATTAAAAAGAAGACTCGGGAAGAAGCTGAATGGGCTTTCCTTTCAGTTGGCCCCCCTTCGTCTGCTCCACTGACAAGCGGGGGATTGACTGATGGTTCCGACCCATCTTTGCCGCTTATTCATCCTGCGGTGGAGGTGTGAGCTAAGGACAGGAGCACACAAGAGTTCATCCTCCAGCTCAGCGTCGTCCTCAGAAGACCACAGCAGGTGAGGCGAGCAGGGTGGCAGGGTGAAGGAAGAAGCTGGTTTAAAAGCCAGGCGGCTCCCCCGGAGCTGAGACCTCATTTCCTCTTCCTCCACCAGAAAAGGCGACAGCAGGATCTCAACCTCCGGGCTGCGGTGACCTTGTCTCTGGACGGGTTTGGTCTGGAACACACCCCATCGGATGACAGGCTCCTCCATCCACGCCTGCTCCCACCGGGTCATCCGAGCTGCTTCTTGGGCCCTGTATTTGGCCCAAGTCATCCGCCTGCTGGGTTCTCGTTGTGGTCTGGGCGTACTGTCGTAATTTAAGTTTTTTTTTAAATATAGAACCCAAGGATGCAGGCAGGACTCGGTAGACTCGGTGGTGAAATAAGAAGACACTTTAAAAAACACAAAAATAAACGACTGTCGAGGCAGCAAAACTTACACATAGAAAATCACAAGGAGGCACTCAGGAAAACACCAGGGACTCAGGAGGATTACCAGGAAAATACAAGATGATGCCCAGACAAGGAATAACACTAAGACAGACTTGTATACAAACACTGATGAGGACAAAACACAAAACACCTGTCAGGCTCACAGGTGTGGGAAAAGGGAAATCACACGAGAGGAAACAGGACAGAGACACACCACTAGGGGCAATATCACCACAGGAACTTAACAGATGTTTGAAGTCACTTAGAGAGGTCAAGGTTGAGAGCTTCAGAACTTTTTGCAAGATATTCCAGGAAACAGGAGCGGAGTAGGAGAAGGACATTTTGCCAAGTTCAGTCCACACTGAGAGAACACTGCATGTAATAATGTCCTGAGAGCGTACGCTGTAGCTGCACTCACGCAGTGACATGTAGGAGGAGATGTATGAAGGTAACAGACTAAGAAGTGATTTAAAGATGAAAATGTACCAGTGAGAGAGTCTGTGTGAAATGAATGATGTCCACTTAACGAGTGAATACTGTGCACTATGGTGGGTACAGTAATTATAGGCAGTAATGAATCTTAGTGCACCATGATAGACAGCGTCCAACAACTGCAGGGTGCTTGTAGGAGCATTCATGTAAATACTATCACTGTAGTCAATGGAGGGAAGGAAAGTTGCAGTCACAAGGTGTTTTCTAGTATTCAGAGTTAAACAGGATCTATTTCTGAAAAAGAAACCCAGTTTAACTTTTAGTTTATTTACTAGGTTTTCCACATGAAGCTTAAAAGAGAAATGCAAATCGTCCAAGATATGCAAATGTTTGTAGGAACCGACAAACTCGATTGGGCACCATTCGAGGATAAAATCAGAGAAAGAACTGCTGGGACTGACTTCCTGTTTGAAAAGAGCATCCCTTTGATTTTGCCAGCATTTAGGACAAGTTTGAGACTGAACAAATTTGCCTGGATGATGTCGAAAGTGGATTGCAAAGGCTGGAAAACTTTAGCAACTGTTTTAGCTCCACAATAAACAACTGTGTGTAGCGGTGTGGAGCTGGATATATACTGTTAATTATCAGTTATGAGTTAAGCTCATAAGATATGCATGTATTATGCAAATAACCTTGTTGTTTGGGCACCACCTCTCTCTTGGAGAGGAAAAATATGTCTCTATTTACCACAAAATAATGTAAACTGAAAGTGAGTTATTTTCTCGCTTTACAGAATAGCTAATCAATTAATACACACAGATATGCCAAAATAATCACAACTTCATTTTAATTGCATGTGTTTTATTATAAAAATAATAATCTGTGATATATATGATGAAGATTATGGATAACAAACGTTAACTGAAAAAACAAATAGCTTTGAATCAAAGGTATAATTGATTACTCAAATTAGTGAAACTTAAAAGGCAGACTTAGGACTGGTTTCTTTTTTGTGAAGTGGTTAAAATGATGTCTAAGGTGAGCTAAGTTTGATAAATTTATTGTGGTGTAGGTTCACCAGAAAGGTATTAAAAAGTCTCTGTCCTACTTGGATGTAGATCGGTGGTCAGGAATGGTTCCGACAGTTGCTAATGATACCAGCAAGGCCTGAGATGCTCCAGTGACTAAGAGGCTGAAGTCTCGTCAAAGTTCACCTGTTATCAATTGGAGGGACAAATGTCCGGCCACTGGCTCTGAAGTCAGCTGGGATTTGCCACTCCTCTGCTGTGAGATTATGATTGCTTGTTAGGCAGCTGGAGTCCTAGGTTCAATGCCAGCCTGGTTCTGGTTCTAGTCAGGTTCTGTATCTTTCTCGCGTCTTGAATCATCTGCTGAAAATTCTCTCTCCTCTCTGAGACCAAGTGCAGAAGTGAGTTTCTCCCCACTCTAGTTCCAAATTCCATTGAAGTGTGTGGGCTTCAGCATTTCTCTTCAAAGTGTCTCTGTGAATTGTGTTTTCTCAAAAATGCAACTTACTGTCTGAGTAGGACATAGATGAAGTCCACCTCTGGAGGGGTGGTTCTAACTTTTGGCTGTTTTTATAAATCTAAACGTCCAGTTTTTCTGCCTTAAAAGTTTAATTTTAAAAGAGACAATGAGACAAATGTGTTATATTTGTAGTGTCCATCCTTCCAAGAACATTAAGACAAATGTCCTCAAAGACACTACGTCTACTCTACCCCCTCCTTTCCTGTTAATCTGGGACAGATAATGGCATTCTGTTTTCCACCCCAGGACATTTCTTTGTTAACCTTCTCTGTGTGTTAAAATCTACAGCTGGGACCACCCCGACTTTTTGCATGATTTTTGACCCCCTTCTGTGTAATTCACCATATATGTTGAGTCACCAGACTTTGAGAGTTCTGAAGAAGGGTCTTATCAAAGAGCTTCACTTGGCCTTATCAACAGAGACTGGTCGCCATGACAATAAAGGAAGCTAACTCCCCCACCCCCCACCCCAGTAGACATTCTGATTCAAAGAAACCCCTTTTATTTGTATCAGTATGGTCACACATCCTTAACAAAGAGTCATTGTATTATCTTCTCTGAATAACTTTGAGAAGGGAGATTTTAATTACATTAAGTATACATTGGGATACTCCTACTGTAAGAAGCCCTCTGATTGGTTAAAAGTTAAGGGGCCCGTCTTCCTGGTGCCAGGTATACTGAACACCAAGGGAGTTGTGAGATGGCAGCGATGAGGAAAGCTGGCTTTGGATCATCAGCTGAACTGAGCAGATG
This sequence comes from Nematolebias whitei, assembly GCF_014905685.2. Taxonomy (NCBI): domain Eukaryota; kingdom Metazoa; phylum Chordata; class Actinopteri; order Cyprinodontiformes; family Rivulidae; genus Nematolebias; species Nematolebias whitei. The sequence goes on from NC_056498.1 coordinate 12,471,722, forward strand.
GAATGAGTGGTTGTGGAGAATATATGAGACTCTCTGAGAAACAACAGCCATATGATGGAAGACGTGTCCAGCTGAGACATAGTGGACATCCCAAAATTTCTCAAAACATCCAGGAGCGAAAGGTATGCGCCAATCAAACTGCAGCCCTAGAAACGACATCCCTCTTGGGACAGGGAGCCACCGGCTTCCTTCATGCATCTGCTGTGGTTATGAGAGATGAACATCTTCCTTCTGATGAGAGAACCATGTAACAGTGCCAACTAAGTTTGTTTAGGTCATTTAATTCATGAATCTGAGATAAACTTGCCTAAATGTTAACGTTAAGAGCAGAACCTTAGTCCAAATTGAATCAAAACCCCTTCTCAAGGTCCTCAAATTTATGCCATTTACTTTCTAAAATAATATTATTGGTTGCTTATTCATATTCACTATTTGCCATAATTCCCATGTCATAATTCAAACTGAAAATAAACGTTACAGAATTGTATTTAAATTACAGATTCTTCGTGTTTTCTTGGAGGGACAAGAATTAAGTTCGCTACAAGAACTCATGGTTTATATATGTTTGAGGTGAGTCCGGTCCAGAGTATAATAATAATAATAATAATGTCATCACAATGTCAGCACTGTATGTTTCCATACAATGGCGAAATTAGTCTCTGCATTTAACCCATCCACCACCAGGTGGTGCAGTGGGCAGCTATTGAAAGCGCCCGGGGGACATTTTGGGGATTAGAGTGCTGCCCAGAGACGCCACGTGATGTGCAGTGACTGGGGATCGAACCTGGGACTCTCGGGTCCCAAGCCAGCTGCCCTGTCTCTACACCATCTCGGCCCCATATGCGAGTGTAAATATCTGTTAAAGGGTAGAAGTTTGACCGGACCAAAAGTCCAATATCCTATACATATATTCCCCTACATCTTAAAGAAAGATTACTTAAAACCCACATTTTCATGAATAAACATTCAACATATTACATTTTTGAATTAAACTTAAAGCATGCAATGTTTTAACAGAGATGTCGCTGTCCATCTCCTGAAAAGGAATGTCATTAAACAAAGGGTTCTTATGGTGTTATTTTCATGGGAACCACTCTGGGAGAAATCCTCCTTTTCGATAAGGGAAGTTATCAATTGTGTTTTTCGGATGTTTCAAAACTCTGAGGTAATTTGAACAAAAGCTCTCATTTAAACAATCTGTCAGTTTCATGGGAAATTAGTTCATATTGGCAGTAAGGTTAACACAGTGAATAAATATCTTTTCATTCCTAAGGGAATAGATGAATCTTATTTTTAACAGTTTCAAACACAAAACACTGGAATGATGTTTGTTTTAGGTGAGATTAACTGTTTTCTGAGATTATGTGTTCTCTTTCTGAGGTGGTGTTCCCCTACATGTGTCATTAGCATAGAAATGTAAGGATACATCAGGGGTGATCTGACCTACATTACCTATGCAGATTGTGAAGAGGGTGGATCCTAAGACTGAGCCTTGTGCTACACCATCATTGACTGTTAAATAACTGGAGGAAATACCATCATGTTGAACACATTGTCTCTGATCTGAAAGATAGAGAACCAACAATAGCGTGATCTGATAAACCGGTTTCTGACACAAGATGTTATGATCCACAGTGTCAAAAGCTTTAGACAGGTCTAAGAAAAGTGAAGCACAATAATCCTTAGCATCCAAGGCTTCAACAACATCATTAAAAACCATCAGCAAAGAAGTTGTGCTGTGTTGTTTCCTGAAACCAGATTGATGGAGAGGTAAGATGTTAAATGAGTCTAAATACCTTTTGATTTGAGCGTTTATCAGTTTTTCTAGAACCTTGGCTAAAATACAGTTTAGAGATTGGTCAATATTTGTTCAGTGAGGTGGTATAGCAGTGGTAACCAAGGTATAACTGTTAAAATAAATTGATATTTATCAATAAACAGTGGGAAAGAAAACAATAATAATTTGATAATGACACACCTTCATCACAGCTGATAATAAAATAAAATGTAACTCTCTCTCTCTCTGAGTGGAAGATGGAAGAGGCACTGTGTCCATGCAATTACTGTTGCTGCCATTGAGAGGCTAATCAAATGGCCCTTGGCAAAGCTTGGTTGTGTTCATCACAGCTGGTGGAGGAGGGAGAGATATGGCTTTGAAGACAGAACAGAAATGGTGGGAAAAAAAGAGGTTGCAAGAATGCAAACGGAACGAGTTTAAGTGAACTGAAATATGACTGAATCATGTGCAAAGGGCGAGGAACGGTGGTTGAAAGGATGTTGATCAAAATCTGAGTTTTTGATACTTGCCAGTGCAGACAGAGAGGATTGATAGATGCTCGTATGTGGAGCACATGGGGGGGGGGGGGGGGGGGGGGGGGAATTTGATGCACCAAAGAGAGTGAGTAAGTGGGTGAAGAGTAGGAAAAGTCATGCTATTATTACCTTTTCTTTGACATGCTACTCTATACTTTATCAGTATTTCCACATATATGAATTGTTGCTGTGAAACACACTCTTTAGATGCAAAACTGTGGGCCTACTATTATTTGTACAATTCTCCAATCACAAAAGGCAAAGCACAAGGGATAATGTTTTGCATGTCCGTGTGTGTGTTCCTTTGACTGTGCAGTTCACAAAACATGCCATAAATCACTGAATAGATTGTATTGAAATTTTCAAAAAGTAATATACTGACTAAACTTCTGCAATCATTTACCTTTTAGGTTCAAAACGGGCAGTATGGTGGCTTAGTGGTGAGCATGTTTGCCTCACAGCAACAAAGTCCTAGATTAAATCCCTAGTTTGGACCTTTTTGTGTGTGTGTGTGTGTGTGGAGTTAGCATGTTTTCCTGATGTTTAAGTGTTTTTTCACTTGGTATACCGGTTTCCTCCCTCAATCCAAAAGCCTGTTGGGGCTGCTTTCAGGCCCAGGCCTCTGTTACAAAAGAGATATTTGATCTCATTGGGGTTTTGCCTTTTAAAATAAAGGCAAATACTTGTATATAAATAAAACAATTCAATGTGGCAGCTTCAGCAACAATGTCTTAGCAAGCTAAAATTTGATGCTTACGTAGTTAGACTCACACAGTGCTTAATCAAGTCAACTGTCTGTCAGTCAGTGATGTCTCATGAGCCACTATCCATCCATTGACTTTATCCGCTTCTTCCTTTCTGAATCGTGGGGATTGGGTCCAACTATCATTTTACAAAATGCAGGGGACACCCTGGACAGGCCTTCAGACCATCACAGGGCCTCATAGAGACAAATGAGACAAACAACCGTTCACTCTCTCACTCACACCTACGGACAATTTAGAGTTACCAATCAGTCTAAAATGCACATTTTTGGTCTGTGTGAAGAAACTGGAGTACCTGGAGAAAACCCACACATGCACGGAGAGAACATGCAAACTCCACCCAGAAAGGCCCCTGGCCAGAAGTCGATCCGGCAACCTTCTCAATAACAGACGACAGCTCTGCCAACTGTACCACCATGTCGCTGTGCTGCCTTGACTGCTAGTCAAATATCTCACAAACTACTGGAGGATGTTTGACAAAACTGTTAAAAAAAATAATTTCCAGCTATACATCTAGAGTTGATTAACTTCTGGAGCCAACACAATAGAGGACGGCCACCACAGCTAACCTGATAGAGCATTCACAAAAAATGGCTATGCATCAGTATTGTTTTTTCTTACATATGCTGAGCTTAAATTTGGTGTGGTAGTCACTGGCATTCATTAACAACACATACTCCAAAACTAACAGATCTTGCAAGGTATTACTTTTTTTTTTTATCTGATGTTTTTATCTTATTGTTTGTATGAATGGGAGCTACAGACCGCCATATGCTGATGTCCAACGTAATGGTATTTTTATGCTATTAGTGCTTAGTGTATATTTAGTTGATGTTTTTCTTAGTTCATATCTTAGATGTTATCGTTGTTTTTCTTATACATTTTATTGTTGGATGTAACTGGGACCCTGTGTACATAATTTCACTCCACCACACACACCACATGAGGTGTGAATGACAATAAAGAAACTCTGACTCTGATATAATTTCCTTCAGGATCAATAAAGTATTTATATCTGTCTGTCTCTGTCTGCCTGTCTGCCAATCACATGAGATTGTGCATCCTCTTTTTCAGTGTATAAACCAAAATGCCTTGAATTTCATTTTTTTTTTCTAAATCTGTATTCTTTCAAGGGATGCTAGGATTTTAGCTGTAAGAGCGCTAGTAAAAGGCAACTGTTTAATATGGAAACAGTTTGTCCTGTGCTTTCAGTCTTCTTCTTTTAAAAGAGCCACTTTTTTGAGTTTCTGCTTGGGGGTGTGCGTTAGCCTGCGTTTTATGCTTGGCTGAGTCAAACACAAGAGCAAAGTTTAATAGGGAAGAAAAGAACAGCTTAAACGATCAAAGCAGAAAGAATCTTTGTTGGTGCTAAGATGGCCAGTCAATGCTAATTTCAATAACTCTTTAATTATTGGTGTCAGAACTCTTTTGAATCACGTTGTGCTGTGTGAGTAAGAAAAGCTCTGAGGAGAAGAAGGGGAGGCAGAAACGTGCAGTAGGGATTCTTAGCTCTGAAATATTAATGCGATATGAATGACAGGCCGTGCTAGGATGGGGTTGGAGATGAGATAAAGCAGGAGGGAAAACAGTAATAGAAATGTCTCTTCTGTAATATTGATGCAGAGAGTTAAGTTGTAAAAGAAACTAAAGATGGGTGAGGGGAAAAGGGGGGGCTCAAGGTCAACATTTTTCAAACACTTCTGCATCCTACATGAGCTTTCATTTCAAACTGCCTCTACCCATCCTACTCATCTTCTGTCTACTACATTAGATTCTAAGGTGGTTAAAAGGGATATTCCGAGGATAAAAACATAGGATTATTTGGGGGAAATAATAAAAGTTAAAAAAAAAGTCCATTTAATATATAAATATAATTTTACTTGTTGCTGATTGCCTTGTGGATAGCATTGGTTAGGATAAATAAAATAATGTCCAACATGACTGACATGCTGACGACTAATGCAGTCAAGCCCAAAGTGGATCTTAAGACAACTTACGTTGATCAAAGATTCAAATAAAAAGATGTAAATCAGCAATCAGCTGCCCTGCTTTCTAAACATTGGGATTGAATGGTAAGTAGTAAGTGCAAGCACCTTTCTATCTTATCAAGACACTCAAAGAGCTTTACAACACAATCTGTGCCTCATTTACCCATTCATACAGCTCTATACTAGATCTATACAAGACTAATCAGTGCTTTATCACATCCATTCACTGATGGGACACACATTGGAGGCAAATGAGGGGTTCAGTGTCTTGCCCGGGGACACTTCAGCATGTGACTGCTGGAATCAAACCCACAACTCTCCTATTGGAAGACAACAGCTCTAGCCACTCATCCACGGCTCCCCCCATATTGACATGGATCATGAATAAATATGATACCAGTCAACTTCTAGCAACATCCTCATTTTATTCTGGGACTCAGTACCTTTATTTGACTGGGCTGTGACTGTCAGTGATTACTTGCTAAACAGCAGTCAAGGGGAGTTTCCAAAATGTCTCAAAACATTTGCATAAAATGTGCATGAGAAAGTAGCAGAAAGTCCACAAGTTGCAATGGGTGCGTCAAATCTGTCCCAATTTATTTTAGGTAAATTCGAATGCACTAGAGCTGTATTTTGATACATGCAAATGAGCTGATATAGCAGAAAACATTTAACACAACAGCCCAGAATATCCAGGTCTAAAAACCATACAATGGTAAATAACCGTTAACATAAAACTGGTCCCAGTTTGTCTGTCATCATTTAAAAAAGGATACTACATTAATTTTTATCATAAATGTGGGAGCAGCTGCCAAGATAGGTGCAGAGTGAACCTGTATTATGTATGATGTGGGGAGAAGTGTGCAACAAAATAATGTGCATGGCCTGGAATACAGTTTTGCAAGTTGTGCACAGAAAAATTGGACATAACATGAGTTAAAAAAAAAACAGAGCAGAACCATGATGTTGAAAGAACCTCGCTGCTAACTGAATCACACTGTAGATGTACTTCTTCTCCAACTTTGGTGCCTTGTTTTTTAGTACTTTAGTAGTACTTTTTGGTACGTCTTGCAGCATGCTTTGGTATGTCTTGTATTATTTATTTATTTATTTATTTTGCCTGTGTGTGTGTGTGTGTGGGGGGGGGGGGGGAATCAAGACAGTTCTTCTAGTCCTAAGCATTTCATTGCATTGTTGACCTTGGGTTGATTTTGCATATGCCAAGTAAACCTAACCTGAACCTGAAAAACTGGCCTCTGCAGTCATAGGCACATGGCTTCCTGGTGCTTGCAAATACTCTGCATTCAGTGTAACTGCAAGAATAAAACAATCCAAATATCTTGCTATTTTGAGTCACAAGTTAGTTTCCAATCATTGCAGCCCAGTAATATACTGCTATAACCATTAAAGTCATTAATGGACTGTCCACAACATGTAAGACCTTTTTGTTGTTTAATAATTTCCTCTAAACCCCACTTCCAAATAGCCAAACTATCCCTTTAAAAATAACCAGGCCATTACCCACTGATGAATGGGCTCATGTTGCTGCACTGAGTACAGCTATCATGAGGGTTTGGAGAGGGTCTCCAAAGATAAATTGAACAAAAAAACAAAAAAAAGATGCTCACGGGGGCTGTAATTCACCACACTATGTGTGAGTAATTAAGTACAAAGAGCCGCTTTGTGCTTGTTTGACAAAACAATGTCCCTATATAATGTGCCCTTGTAAAGCTCTTCTCATAACTGATTTATTGCACTTTTTAAAACTGAGTCGGTAAATAGAGTAATAAAGGCCTCCCTGCTATCAAGGACTGCATTTAATCCACCCCCACTCAGGACTACATCATTAAACTATTGGATTTTAACAGTTTACCAGTATGTAAATCCATGTGATATACATGTGATACACAGTCATTTTGTGTTTTCTACCAATTCAAAAACAAACATAACAAATCTCAGAATTTCCATTCACCTTTTTTTTTTTTTTTATTGAATAAAGGAACATGTTGGCATGCCGTGGAGTCGACCTCAGACAATCACTCCCAGCCTGTTCTTTGCAGTTAGGATGCAGAACATTTGTTAACTACTTCTAGGTCTTTTGATGGCTGTTTATTAAGAATAAATTTGAAAGTTGTTGTTTTAACTATTTCCCCAGTGTGCATATTTAGATCTCCTAAAACAAGTTCTACTTATGAGTTTTAAACCGATGCAATCTGCATGGTAAGTTAATGTTTTATGACTTTAATATTGTTTTGGTCAGTATTTAATAAAACAACAACAACAAAAAATCTGATTGTATAATTGTTTATTTTAAAAGGAAATAGAAGAAACACAATAGGAAAAAAAACATGCTCTTTAGAAGTCACTTTCATGTTGCCATATATGTTTTTTTTTATTTTTTATGAACCTGTTAGGTATTGCCAAACAAAATGCCAAAAATGCCTGAATAAATGTACCTAAATTAGATTAAATGCTTTTCATTAACCCAACAATGTTCAGTCAGGTCATCTGGATCGAAGGTGAAACGTTTCAGCACAAAAAAAAAGAAACTGTCCAGATGACCTGACTGAAAGATGTTGGATTTTATACCTGGATTATTGAGCATGGACTTTGTTGTTTTCAACCAGTTGGACAAGACTGTCAACAAGGAAGAGGGCTGGCAGTGGAGGAGGGGCATCCCAAAGAGACCATCTAATCACAAGCATAACTGGTTTGTTCCACTTTGGAGTAAGCTGTTGGGGGAAGAATCAGTTTTGTTGTGTGTTTCCTTGACTGATGAAGCCTTCCGGATCGAAGGTGAAACGTTTCAGCACAAAAAAAGAAACTGTCCAGATGACCTGACTGAAAGATGTTGGATTTTATACTTGGATTATTGAGCATGGACTTTGTTGTCATCTGGACACTGACAGTTTCTTTTTATTTGCTGAAACGTTTCGTCCTTCATCCAAAGGACTTCCTCAATCCGACAAGCCACCAAACAAAACTGATTCCCACAAACAGCATACTCAATAGTGAAAAAAAAAAAACAGTTAGCTGGTGCTAAAATGGCCACTGGGGCTCGGCCTTTCCTCCGGGACCCACATTCTCCCTCGTTAACTCCACTGAGACAGTCATGTCAAAGTGGCTCAAAACACCAAAGTTCATGCTCAATAATCCAGGTATAAAATCCAACAATGTTCAGTCATGTCTTCTGGACTTTTTTTTTTTTTTTGCTGAGACATTTTGTCCCTTATCCAAAGGACTTCCTTAATCCGAGAAGCGACCAAGCAAAACTGATTCCCATTAACAGTATACTCCATGGGGGTGGAGGGGGGGGGGGGGAGAAAAAAAACAGCTTGCTGGTGCTAAGATGTCCTTGGGTCAAAGTGGTTCAAACTAAAAAGTTTGAACCACTTTGACATCACTGTCTCAGAAGAGTTGATGAGGGAGACGACGGGCCTCGGAGAAGGGTACGTGCCCCAGAAGCCATCTTAGCACCAGCAAACAGTTTTTGGGTTTTTTTCCACACTATAGAGTATGGTGTTAATGGGAATCAGTTTTGTTTGATGTCTTCTCAGATTGAGGAAGTCCTTTGGATGAAGGATGAAACGTTTCAGCAAAAAAGAAACCGCCCACATGACCTGACTGAACATTGTTGGATTTTATACCTGGATTATTGAACATGAACTTGGTGTTTTTTGAACCCTTTTGAGTAAACTCAAAAACATGTTCTCTCTTTAAATTAACATTCTAAATAGTTGTCATACACATTGTAACTGTAACTAGTATGAAGTTGAAATACACAAAAATCATATATTTTATTTTCATCTGAATTTATTAAATTATTTATGTTTAGGCACATGGAGTGATGGACTGAAAAAATATACTGTATATGAGGCTGCAGCATCAAGTCATGCCTATTAATAGTTCAAATTTGGTAACATTTGCACAAAAAATGATGATTCTAGACCTGATTTTTTTTTTATCAGAGTTTGTCCATGCATATTTGAAAGTGTTAAAATGGAGTCCAACATATCCACAAATGCGGACACCAATGTCATAAAGCTGTAACTCCTGAATGCTTCAGCATACAGTCATCAGTGAGGGCTCTAATGAAAAGTAAATCTACAGGAATCTTATTCTACATCCAGATTTACTGTCAGCATGAATAAAATACAGAAAAGCCTCCAGTATACTCCCGCGCGCTGAGGTACACACGTACATACGCGGAGGATTCAGACTTCATACTCAAGCGTCCACCCTGAGCAGCTGCAGAGCAGCTTCGTAGACAAGGGACATTTACCTTGGGGACAAATTGAGGTCGCCGATTGCTGATTTTGCTGACACGCCTACTGGATTGATTAATATGTCCAAAAAAAAAGAGAGCTGGCAGCCCCAGCCGCAGCAGTCTTCTGTGTTTATATGTTATTAATAAAAAGTTATTAAAAAAAAAAAACAGGGAGCGCTGGCTCTGCAGCCCACACATAAGGTCAGCCCAACAGGAAATCTCCAGACTCTCCCGCAGCCATGCTGGGACGTTAATTTGCTCGTGACAAATTCCTTCATTTCTCACAATTTCAGTCATAGCATCAATGGAGGAGGAAGAGATCACTTGCCTCTTGGCAAAAACAAAAAGAAAGAAAGAAAAGGCCAGATCAGGGATGAAGAAGGGGAATTTAATTCATTGGTGTCACAAACAAAACAGTCCGTCGTTGGACAGTTTATTGTGCGACACCGCGTACGCATACGTGGTCATAAAAATGTAGCTTTGCGCGGACATGCCCTGTGGAGGTATGCATGTACCTCCGCGTACGGACATATGCGGGAGTATACTGGGGGTTTAAATTATGAATAAACAGTAAGTAGGCATGCAACAATAAGCATGTAAAGACAACCCCCAACATCACACGTACCTGAAAACATGATAAATACACAATTTCCTTACTTTTTCCAAACAGCATATAAACACAGATCAGCAGTTTATAAAAGGTTTTTACTTATTGTTGAAGTACAATACGTCCTCCTATATGACACAATTCATAATCCACCCTGTCCGAGTGGCTCCGAGTCGCGTCATCAGCCACCTTGTAAGAGCTATATTTTCTATTTAAAGTATGTTTTGCCATCTTTTAGTTGAAAATATACCACAAAACAAAGCATTTTGTACCAATAAAAAAGGGACATGCATCCTGGCTTAGACAAAAAAAAGATTTCAGAATTCAGAAAAGACGTTACATTGGTCCAAGTTAACAGCAACTGATAAAATATGCAACAACACACAAAAACTAATGCACATGACTGAATGACAGTCTTTGTCACATGGCAGCAACATATTTAATTGGCTTTTAATCATGTAATATTGGTTTGAAGGTATGGAACAGTACATGAATTTGTCTCATCTATCACTGTGCATACATTAATGTCCAGTAACCAGATAATAAATGCAGTAGCCTCTGACACAACAGAAGATGTGAAACTTTATTTAAATCACCTTATTCTAAGGGAAAGCAATACTGTTTAGTTCAGATGACTGCAGGAGCTTGAGAAATGATCTGCTTCAAATCAGATGTTTGAAAAACTTTTTCCAGTGATCCACAGCAGGAGTGTTGAGAGCAATCACCAAGAGGTAGAGGTACAGAAAGCCAAAAGGGCCATAATCTATATTCTTTGAAACCAGTCGCTTTGCATGTTATCAGCCCATTAAATGGCTGTTAGCTGTTATCATTCCCCCCATAGGTTGCCTTCAGACTGTACCTCCTACCACCTAGTAGGTTTAAAGGTACGTTCTTATCGCTGATAATATGCAGCTTTGCCCGTGTGTAAAATCAAAAGTTTTTTTTATTTATTATTATTATTTATTTATTATTTTTATTCAAGTTTATTTGATAGGGACTGACACACAATAGCATAGACAAACTGAATAAAACAGCAGTCCCATGCCTGTTTCATGGTGCTTATAGCGTGAGCTAATTTGCAGCACTTGTCCCTAAATGGGCTTGTATTCACAGGATATCTAAAATACTATTTTTTGTTAGCTTTATTTACAACTTTTATTTACAATTTACCTACTACTTTTAAGCTGGAGATCAAGGATTTACTTCAATTGAATTCCAGATTTATCTGTCATAAGGCTTTAATTCGATTTCTAAAAATAACTCACTTAAAGAGTCAGAGTCAGAGTCAGAGAGTCAGAGTCAGAGTTTCTTTATTGTCATTCGCACCTCATGTGGTACATGTGGTGGAGCGAAATTATGTACGCAGGGTCCCAGTTACATCCAACAATAAAATGTATAAGAAAAACAGTAATGACATCTAAGATATGAACTAAGAAAAACATCAACTAAATATACACTAAGCACTCATAACATAAAACATTGAACATCAGCACAAACATGAACATGAGTCTGTGAGCAGATGTGCACGCATGAACACATCAACATTGAAACAGATCAGCAGCAACATGATATGGTTTTTCACAGTGATTATTCTAGTTAGAGATTCATGAGTCTAACAGCCTCAGGGTAGAAGCTGTTCCTCAGTCTAGTGGTTCTACATTTAATGCTCCTTAACCTCCTTCCTGAGGGGAGTGGGGCAAAAAGTGT
>NC_056498.1:12483467-12486954 GCF_014905685.2 Nematolebias whitei
AACTTCCTCCATTTCTTTTTAGAAAAAGTGGCAAACACCCGGGCACTCATTTCTCCACCAGCTCATGATCTGTCCATCCCTTCTCAGTGTGTGGCTGTGTTTGACCACTTTGAGCCCATCTCTCTGTCCTCTCTGGAGCAGGTAATGTGCAGCATGAAGCCATCTGGTTCCCCCTTTGATGTGGTCCCCCCTCGACTGCTAAAGGAAGTTTTTCCTACCCTGGGTCCTTTTATCCTCACTATTCTGAATAGCAGTTTATCCTCAGGTGTGGTGCCAAAGACTTTTAAACATGCTGCTGTCCAGCCCCTCCTGAAAAAACCTAACCTTGACCCCTCAGTCATGTCCAACTTCCGGCCTGTCTCCAGACTCCCATTCACCTCTAAACTACTGGAAAAAATTGTGGAGTCTCAGTTGAAACAGTTTTTGGGGGATCACGATATCCTTGAGTTATTCCAATCTGGCTTCAAATCTCTCCATAGCACTGAAACTGCTCTACTGAAGGTTTTTAATGACATTTTCATATCCACAGACGCAGGTGATTCTGTGCTGCTTGTCCTATTGGACCTTACATCTGCTTTTGACACCATCGACCACAATATCCTCATTTCTAGACTGGAGCAGTGGGTGGGCATCACAGGGTCAGCCCTTAAATGGTTTCGGTCCTACCTCTCTGACAGAACCTTCTGTGTCAATATCAAAGATTTCAGTTCGGCATCGACCGCACTCCAGTGGGGGGTACCGCAGGGGTCCATCCTCGGTCCCCTTCTCTTTTCTTTATACCTGCTGCCACTAGGTGCTATCTTCCGCAAACACGACATACCCTTTCATTTCTATGCCGATGATTGCCAAATTTACTTCCCCCTGAGGCACAGAGGCACACGCTCTATTCAGCCTCTTCTTGACTGCCTGGCTGACATCCGGGACTGGATGGCTTTAAACTTCTTAAGCTTCAATGAGAAGAAGTCTGAAGTCATGCTGTTCCATCCCAGTGGCTCACTCATGAACTATGACATTGACCTATTCTCTCTAGCCCCGCTAGAGAAACAAAAGGTGACTAATCTGGGGGTGATAATGGACCCGTCCTTAAAACTCAACAGTCACGTAAACATGATGGTCAAATCCTGTTTTTTTCAGCTGAGACGGCTGTCTAAGCTGAAGCCTATACTCAACAAAAAGAACCTCGAGACAGTGATCCACGCCTTCATAACATCTAGGCTTGATTACTGCAATTCACTTCTGTTTGGAATCAGTCAGTCCTCCATTGCTCGTCTACAACTGGTCCAAAATGCTGCAGCCCGATTTTTAACTGGTACAGGCTATAGAGAGCACATCACGCCAGTTTTGGCCTCCCTGCACTGGCTACCCATTCACCTTCGGATCCATTTCAAAATTCTCATGTATGTTTTTAAATCACTGAACAGTTCCGCCCCATCCTATCTCACTGATCTTCTGCAGCCATATGTCCCACTGCGCTCTCTCAGGTCAGCAGACCAGATGCTTCTCTCAGTCCCAGAAACCCGTCGTAAGCTCAGGGGTGACAGGGCTTTCTCTGTTGCAGGTCCACGACTGTGGAATGAGTTGCCACTGAGTGTCCGGCAGGCTCCCACACTCTCAGTCTTTAAGTCTCGCTTGAAGACCCACTTCTATTCGCTTGCCTTTAACACGGTGTGATTTGTTTTGGTCTTTTTGTCTGTTCTCTACTCTGTTGGCCATTTTAGTTAGCTCCTGCTGCTATTTGTATCTGTATTTCTATTTTATGTTTTCCTGTCTGCTGTGCATGTTTGTTTTCTTTTGTACAGCACTTTGGTTGGCCTTGTTGCTGTTTTAAGTGCTATATAAATAAATTGGTATGGTATGGTATGGTATTTGATCCGGTTACTTATGTCCATGTAAATATACCCATTGACTTGAGACAGTACTGAATCTTGTCTCGTCCATCTGAGTACAGTATTTGAGAGCTGCGCAGATAAACCAGATTGTTTTCGCACTAGAGCTTTGGCAGCCATGATGGTCTTACCCATTTCTGGAGCATTATTGGCAAGTGCGTCAGTGTCCAGAATCCAGACCTCAGACTGCACTGTGCTGGCTTTGAAGAGTGAGTTCTCCCATTTTAAGTTCTTCTTTTATACTTTTTTGCTCCTTTATGTCACTTAATTGTGTGCAGGTCAAGTGCTTTCCTCAGATGTGTCACAAGAAGAGCAGGGTGGGCGGAGCCATGCGTAATTGTTGCGCAATGCGCCGCCAGCGCTACTCTCTTTTCACAGTCTGATTAACTTCTGCACTCTATTTTATTTATTTACATTCCTCAGCAGTAAACTTACTGCATCCTCTTCTAAGTAAATTAACACAATGTTATATTGTACATTATTATACTAATAAATAATAATGTTATCACTGTATGTTTCCATACAATGGTGAAATTAGTCTCTGTATTTAACCCATCCACCACCAGGTGGTGCAGTGGGTGGCTATTGGGGACGCCCGGGTGGCATTTTGGGGATAGGGTATGCTGCCCAGAGACACCACAAGGTATGTAGTGACCGGGGATCGAACCTGGGACTTTCGGATCGCAAGCCGGCTGCCCTGCCTCTACATCATCTCGGCCACCATTTAATTTGATTTCTGCTGTATAATTCATGAAGCCACATCAAAGCCCGAGACCGACCCGACCTGCCCATTAATCACATTATAAATGTCCGGCCCTAATCCGGGTCGGTCCGGGGCGGGTTTCGGGTTAGAAATGACAGTTCTACTGTTGACCACCCAGAAATGTGGGCCGGTTTTGTGCCAGAAATCTATTGGCTGCCAAATGGCGGCCACGTGAGCATGCATGGGAGGACTTTAACAAGAATTTAACAAGATTAACACTTAAAAACAATTATTTGTTTGCTTGAAATTATAGCAAAAGTGTGTCTCAGTCTAAATTTTCCTTAATAAATGCACTTTAACTGTCAATTCAACTGTTCTTCAAAAGCCAAATTGCGGCTGTGGGAGCACGCAGAGGGAGGACTCGCTGTGCATTTCGTCTAAATTTAACAAGATAACAACCTCAAAACAATTATTTGTTTGCTCGACATTATAGTAAAGGTGTGTCTTAATTGAACTTTTCCATAATAAATGCACTTAAATGGGCAAATCAGCTGCATTTCACCTGGGCAGCGCGGTGAAATGCAGCTGATTTGAGTTTGATTCAGGAGTTCCGGAGCAAGACAAAGGTGGCCAATATGACAAGCCAAGTGTCTCAATAATAGCCACTTTTACCTATTAATGAGTCACTTGACTTGCCATATTACTCGAGGGCCCTCTAACGGCTGAAAATGGTAGTGTTCAATATTTTCCATGTCAGAATGAATGAAATTGTCAGATCTCAGCTAAAAATTGGTTTATTTATATGAGTAACATAACGTGTATTAGTCGCTTGGGTGTATAAGTCACAGGACTTGCAAATTTATGCAAAACGGTGTGACTAATACAACAAAAAATATGG
>NC_056498.1:12487054-12490375 GCF_014905685.2 Nematolebias whitei
TATATATGTACATACATACATATAGATATAGTTATGCTGAAGCCCTGCTCCCAGTCAGGTCCTTGTCGCCATGGAGATAGGATGTCTCTACTGCTGCCTGGCATGAGCTCTCCTGAGATTTGCTGCTTGCTGCCAAGTTTGCCTCTTAGCAGGTGCTTTTGTTTGCACTGAAAA
This sequence comes from Nematolebias whitei, assembly GCF_014905685.2. Taxonomy (NCBI): domain Eukaryota; kingdom Metazoa; phylum Chordata; class Actinopteri; order Cyprinodontiformes; family Rivulidae; genus Nematolebias; species Nematolebias whitei. The sequence goes on from NC_056498.1 coordinate 12,487,229, forward strand.
GCTGTTACATTCATGAGAAGAGTTTTCAGCTTTGTCTTAAAAATGACACCTGACTGTTGAGGATGCCTGCATTTACAGAGTAAAGTTTTTGTTAGTTTGTCTTTAGACAACTTAAAAATAACAAAAAAACACCTACTTGTTGCTTTGATCACATTAATAAAATGATTACTTTAGTGTTCTTGCACATGTCATGTTTTCCACATTTACTGAATTAAAATACCTTGCATTCCTTGAATAAAAGCCTAATGTCCATCATCTTTCATGCCACAGTTTGAATTTTTTTTTAATGAGAAAGTTGTAGCTTCTTTGGTCAAATCTTGAAAACCACATTCTGCACATGCAGCTGGCTGAGATGTCCCATTTGTTTAGAATGAGTGTCAGCTACTACCATATCAACTTGTAGATCATTGTGTGTCATTTTGACTGAGCTGAGACCATTTTTACGTTAGCTAATATTGCTTAGCTGTATCGGCCATAACAAAATGGATTGATTCTAAAAGTTAAATAAATGTTTTTACAATTTTAGAATTAATTTCTGAAGATTTCAAGATCCATATTTTGGTTTATGACCTGTTTTGGTAAAAGATCAACTTTGACTGTAATTGGTACAATTTTAAGCAAAGATCTTGTGCAATAAGTAATTCAGCAACCCCACTAAGTTGTAATTAAATGCCTGTAAGATTGACAGAATTATATCTGTATTTGTGTTTTCTAAGCTTAGTTAGATGTTGTTCTGTTGTAGAGGCTCATGGAAAAAATAATTAAAATCAATAAAAATCAAATCAATGTTTGATATATTTTACTAACAGATAGAGTTGACCCCAAAACTATCATTTTTGCCACAGTTTTAAAATAAATCTTGTGCATTAAGGTACTTTTCCAAATCTAAGCTGGGGTTCAGTCTCAGATACGACCACATCAAGTTTTATCTGAAATATACAGTATATATGTACGATGACTGTTACATCCAGGTTGATGACCGCAGTCAAGTTGACTCTAAAATTCAATCAGTTCTAGATGACAAACCATTGATTACTATTTAAGTTTCATTGAGTCATGGTTTTTTTTTGGTACAGCTGCTATAAATGCATACACAGATGAACAATATTGCTTCATGTTTGTCTTTGGTAATGGTTGATTAAAAAAAAACATGGTATCCATGAGATTTAGAATGTTCACATATGCTTGAAATAAAAACAACTTATTTCCATAAAGAATAGCTTTTTTATCTTTTATTCATGTTACGATGTAGTCACGGAGTTTGACGACAACAATATAAAAACTTAAATGACAAAAATTTAGAAAACCTAAGAAGTAGCTTGCCTTTCTCTGCTGTCCTGTTGTCCAAAAGACTTCAGTGATGTCACTTCCTGATGTGCGTTCTATCATGGATCGTACCATTGTATTGGGGGAGGGGGGGGGGGCATTCATGTAGCTGGTGGAGTGGTTAGCCAGGGACATAAGTAAATAATGTGATTTTAATGAATAAATAACAATCTGGAAAAAAATACATCACTAACAAAAGAGCTCAAATATATATTTACGTTGATATCAAATTGTATTCATTTATTTAAATTTTTCATTTGGCATTTTCATAGTATACTTTTATCTATGCCTTGAGGGACATGACTAAATAGGCGTTGGCAACTGAAAAAAATATATTATTTCCAATAAAATGATAAAATTGTGTTCAAGTTTTTACACTCTATAAAATGAAACATTTTGATGTACATGTAAAGCTGTTTAAATATACTTTTTGGTGATCTATTTGTTAAAATATTTCATTTAAATATTACATTTACTGATTAAATATACATTTAGGAACGTTTGTGCGAAATATTTTATATTTTTGTATCTGTTGCTTCTGTTACACTTGAATTTCCCATCCGTGGGACAATTAAGGCTGTTTCTATTTCTCCAAAAAAGTTCAATCTGGTCCTCTGGACATTCAAAAAAACAAAAACATGTTTCTATTTCTATTTCTAAATACAACTAAAGAGGTGAGAGGGACTCAAATTGTGCTATTTTCATGGAAGGCCTCAACACTGTGAATGCTCGCTCATTGATGGGGGCTTGTTTTCTGTGAGAACGTTATAAAAAAAACTTAAAAGAAAAAAAAAACTGTTAAAAATACTCTAAGAACCTTTTTTGAAACATTACTATAACACATGTGGTATTTAGGTCAACTGGAGAGAAGGTAAATGAAAATGTGTAATTAAATGTGAAACAATCTATTACTACTTTAACATAGACCTGGTCTTTTTATATGAGTATGTTTCTTTGGAGTTTTAGCTATTTTTACAGTTCCTAACTTAGCTTTACTGCCATTTTACAATGTCACAGAATGCCTTTTTTTCATATTAGCAACAGTAAAATAAATCTGAATGCTAGTAGAAATGTCTGCATGCATTGTGTTTTAGTGAGCAGGATAGGTCACCATTGATAACATGGTCTTTTTAAGACTCACGAGTTGATATGTTGGTGTTAAAGTTGGACTTCTGCTGAACATCTAGAGGTAATCAGGTGAGTTGGAGCTGGGGAACCAATAAATCATGCAGGAAGTGCTTGAAGACTAGAAGTGACACTATGCAGTAGAACTTCCTGTACAGTTGGGTTAGAGTTATAACAGCTTTAAGTCAACAGCGGCAAAACTGATGGAGCACCACATGCTTGGCTAACTTTTTTTTTTTTTGCAAAGTTCATATTGTTATTGAATATTTTGAAAATTCTACAACAATGTCATATCCTAGTGCTGCCACTTTTGATGCTGTTTAGTAGTACTCATGCTTTAAATTAAAATCAGCCACCAGAGCTGCATGATGCTCAAAATGCTGTGAAGCTGAAAGTCCAAATCAAATGTCAATTGGCTACAACAACAAAATCTGATTAACTCCACATCTGGTTTATCAAACTGCTTAGCTGAAGTTATGCTCTCATTTGTTTTTATGGTCTGGTGGTCCTGATAAAGGTACAGAATGGCTGTGGGGGTACAATAAAACAAACAGTATTTAACTGTTGGTTTACTTGTTTAATTCATTAACAAGGTCTTATTTTTTTCTAGATTGTAGATAAAGTGTTTTCTGTAAATTAGAACTTTTGAGTTTTTGGCACAGCTCAAAATTTAAAAGCATCTGTTAATTATATATA
>NC_056498.1:12490475-12501691 GCF_014905685.2 Nematolebias whitei
TTGTTGGATGTAACTGGGACCCTGCTTACATAATCTCGTTCCACCACGTGTGCGACATGAGATGAGGATGACAAATAAATCTCTCTGACTCTGACTCTGTTTCCTGCCCTCCTTAAACTCCGTGCTCATTCTCATACTCTGCCAGATTATCAAACTTTTCATGGTAGTAGATATCCAGCGCTCATGCCATAGTCTTGTTTGCCTGCCTTGTTTTGACCTCACACCTGCCTTTTGGATTCCCTGCTTTGCCGGCTCCTTGCCTGTATTGGATTAATCTCTCTGCCCATGGTATCGACCCCTAATTCTGCTACTATGACCACGCCTCAAGGATCTCGTTTTGGTTTTGGATCTGGACCTTCTTTGCTTGACCCTTGCTTGTGCCCTTGGATCCCCCTTTTGGACATCCCCTCAAACAACGTTTTGCTCAGCTCTGCGCCGCAGCTACTGCTCGCTCACTCTCGGTGATTTCATCGTCCTCAACTCCCTGGAGGAGCCCCTCCCTCACCTGACTGTGAAGGTTAGTGGCTGCCTCTGTACTCCTCTAAACAGTCATAATAAAACCCAGGTGACTAACTCTCCTGTCTCTGCAGAATGGATCAGTTCTCGGACCCAGACCTCCTCTAGTAGCAATTTATTAATAAATCTTTTAAATCACTCCTGCTGTCTGGTGTCGTGCTCGAATCCATAAACAGATTCTTGTCAACTACTTACTACTACTACTACTAATTAGGGGTGTAACGGTACGCTAAAATCACATTTTGGTTCAGTTCAGTTTCAAGGAGAGGAGGGTTCGGTTAATTTTCGGTACAAAAAAGTCCAAAATGAAGATTTACAAAATGTTTGTTTTGAAAATATACCAAGTAAACAATACATTTGTATAAAAATAAATACAATCAACCCATTTGGATGATATTTTAAATAAACAGCACTCTTTACAATAAGTATACTACACTAACAACAATACAATTCTTGATAAATAACAGACTTTTTACAACCTAACTAATCAAGTTTTAAGTTTTTTGGCCAAAAAGACCAACTTGACCACATTGTGCACATACTTTTGTCCCACCTCGTGTACCACACGTGATGTGAATGACAATAAAGACACCTTGACCTTGAATATCTCCAGCGGTGGGGAAAACCAGCTCGCTAGCAACAGAGATAGAATCAGAATAAATCAGAATAAACTTTATTACCATTGCACCGAGATACAACGAGAACATGTATGTACAGTACTTTATATGTAGCTACTAAAATGTACTCACCGGGCTCTGCAGAACAGCAGCGGCTCTGTTCATTTCCAGTCCGACTCCGTTCCGTTTCTTCAGACATACCCTGCAGCAACGAAGCCCACAATAAATGTTCTAAACTCCTAAACCTACTCATTTTAACAACATACTTTCTTATATATAGCTACTAAGTTTTGCATACTAGCATGTCCCTACTCGGAGGTCCTGGTTAGCCGGATGACAAAGATGAAAAAAGTCCCGTTGGGCTTCAGATGGATCACCGGACATTCAGCCCTGCACGTCCGGTGACGGCTCATTGTTGTCTGGTTGAAGGTGAAAAATGTGCCGTGGAGTTTCAGATGGATCACCGGAGCATCGGCTGCACGTGTCTGCTCGGAGGTCCACGTGGGCGGCTTACCAGCTCTCAAGATTCACCAATGGGTCTGGAAGTCTGGTTCTGCTCTGGTTCTGGTCCTGGTCTAGTACATCAGAGTCAGAGTTTCTTTATTTGTTATGAACAAAATTGCGTGCACAGGGTCCTAGATACATCCAACAATAAACTTTAAAAGAAAACAGTAATAAGATCTAAGATATGAACCAAGAAAAATATTAACTAAAAATACACTAAGCACTAGTAGCATAAAACAATACGCCGAACAGCAGCACGAACATGAGTCTGTGTGAGAAGATGAGTATGAATGAACACAGCAACATGAAACAGATCAGCAGCAACATGAAACATATCAGCAGCAACATGAAACAGATCAGCAGCATATACACATAGTAGTCGTAGCACATAGTACATAGAAGCAAACTAGACAAGCAACCATTCACACTGAGATAACTGTTATCAGCCAGCCTAACATACCATACCATACTATACCACTTTAGTGCTATACAAAAATAAAAACAAAGAACAATACAACAATAGGACAACTATTATATAATAGAAATCAACACATCACAAATACATGGAAAGAGTTCACATTAAGACACTGATGCTAGCCCAGTTTAGGTTAAACACCAAAGTAAAAAACAAACGTGTTTTTAAATGAGTTTTAAAAACACAAAGTGATGCACCTAACATATGTTTTTGGTCTGTGGGAGGAAACCCGAGTACCCAGAGAAAACCCATGTGTGCACACTGAGATCATGCAAGGATGCTTTAGGGCATTTCCAACCTCAAACAACTAATCTGCGTTAAGATGTACACATTAAAGTGAATTTAGAAAGTGTATTTTATCCAAACCATTCAACCACATTTTCATGTTGTCCTAACCCTTACTATTGATCATTTGCATTTAGAGATTTTAAAAGAGATTCATCAACACTGAAGCTTGTGAAAAATCCTTGCATGTGGTATTTTGGTCAAACATAAAGTGTGCTGCATGGCATTTTAATAAAAACTACAAATGTCTCTTCATCTTTTAGCACATTTCCTTCCTAATAAAGACTAGCAATATAATAACGCAGTGGCAGTGATGACATAATGTTGTAGATAAAGGGCATGCTTGATATTAACATTCTCACTCATCTCTGACAATCTCATTCATATGCTCCTTAACACACAGAGGGAAGGACTGTGTTGTAAAAAAACAAACAAACAAAAACACCTGTTTGTCTTTCCTCGGACTGAAAACTGCTTTGATTGTTCTGTGACTGGACTGTCAGATTATCCTTCCAGCCCATTTTGGCCATTGCCTTTCATTATTTTCACTCAAACACATGCGTAAGTAATTATCCATGTCTTTACTCTGGACGTGAAGATAACACAAGTCACCGTCTCTCTGATGTAAGATGACCTTTGTGTCTTTGACTGTTACCTTTTTCTTTGTGTGTGCTTACATTTTTATATGAGACCATTGATGCACAGCACACTGATGACCCCCGTCACTGAGGGGTTTGAATAGTGAATGATTGTAGTTGTCGAGATGAGTGTGTTTCTGGACTGGAATTAGAGAATGCTAGTACACCTAAATGTTTTTAGTGCATATTCAAGTGGGTAGAAGTTGCACTGGGCTGCACAGTGGAACAGTTGGTAGAGCTGCTGCCTCTCTGCAAGGAGGTTGGCAGATCGAATCCCACCCTGGGAGCCGTTCTGGGTGGAGTTTGCATGTTCTCTCCGTGCATGCGTGGGTTTTCTCCAGGTGCTCCAGTTTCCTCCCACAGAGCAAAAACATGCATGTTAGGCTGATTGGTAACTCTAAATTGTCTCTAGGTGTGAGTGTGAGAGTGAATGGATGTTTGTCTCTATGTGTCCCTGTGATGGACTGGAGACCTGTCCAAGATTTCCCCTGCCTGATGATGATTGAACATGGACACCAGTGACCCCCGTGAAAGAAAGAAGCGGGTAAAGATAATGGATGGATGGAAAGAAATTGTACTGTTTTTTTTTGTTGTTGTTGTTTTTTTAAGTTTTATTTATTTAATTATCATTTTCATTTATTTATTTTTAATTATTAATTTTTTGCTTGTCCGAGGCAGCTCAGGGTGATGGATCCTGGAGAGTAGAGGGAGCAATTTTATCCACCAGCGGGTGCAATATTAGTGCCAGGGGGTGGCCAATGGTGGCCTTACTCACTGTAGAATAATCTTTGGCCACCATCAGGGCCACCTCAATCCTGTGAGGAAAATATACTTTGAAGCAATATAAAAACTAGAAAGCATGTTTCCTGAAATGATAGTGATTGTCATCTATATGATGACAGTCATCTTGGATTTTGGTGTGTTAACACATTTTTCAACAATAACTTTTGAACTAGGGACAAAAAAAATAAAATAAAATAAAGACCATTATGGTATTAAGCTAATTATTCTCAGACATGTGTAAATGAATAAATGTATAGCACTTCTCCATAATTCCAGTGTATTTATCTTAATGTTGCTGGTGAAGATTCTCAGTCATCCAGGACATGATGAATTCAAAAAGTGTTCAATACAAAAACAACTGGACTTTATTTGTAACAGAAGACGTTTCGAGAGGAACAAAAGACCTACTGTTTAGGTTTTTAGGTGTGAACTGCCAATCTACATATATGTGTGTGTGTGTGTCTTATGTGTGTGTGTGTCTTATCTCACTCAGCCTTATAACCTGTATCTCTCACTCTCTGCTCTTTGAATTGAGAAAGCTCCTCGGATGAGGAGCGAAACGTCTTCTGTTACAAATAAAGTCCAGTTGTTTTTGTATTGAACGCTTTTTGAATTTATCTTAATGTTGTTTGTGATATGCGTGTAAATGTATGGTCTGGTGAAACATATTTGTTTTACTGCTTACTGATTCATACGCGAGAAGATATTAACAACATATAGGTATGAGTATTAATAAACTGTTTTAGTTTATAGGGTCCATGTACAATAGTCATTGTGTCCTGGACAATAGATAAAATGGATGTCTTCACATTAAAGAAAGTTTTTCAGATTTGGCATCGTCCAGCCATGTTCTAAAAGGTTCTATGGGTCAGGGTGGGCATATAGGTGCAATAAGACCAAACTACTCCCCCACTATTTAAAAGGTAAAACTTGAAATGATTAAGGTTGTACATTTTAAACTGATATATGATACACAATGTGTATTTTATTCATGTTTTATTCATTCATTTATTTTTATTTAACTAGGCAAATCCCATCGAGTTTGTTTTCAAGAGAGACCTGGTTCTGAAGGCATTTTTAGCACTGTTGGAGGACACTGGAGTATCCACAGAAACCCATGTAAACACAAGGAGATCAGTTCATGCAGAAAGACCCAAGGCCCAACCTGGGGATTGAACCCAGGACCTTCTTTCTGTGAGGCAACGGTGCTAACCACTATTCCATCATGCAATAATAATAATAATAATAATAAAAGACATAAAAAATGAAAAAAGTATCTGCATTTATTGTAAGCCTTTGACACAGGACTTTGTTTATTACAATACCCAGGTCCTTGTTTTTCTAATATGTTTGATTCTTTTTTTCATTTTCTTGCTAGAACATGTGAAGCATTTATTTTGTTTGCAGCTACAATGCCGACATAAACAAAAGACCCTTTCTCAACCTGTAATCTTTTGTTTTCTAAATTGTAACTACTAGCAGCGTAATAATAGAGATGGCGCAACAATTTCCCCCTCTGTTTATATACTGCAGGTTTTCAGCTCTGGTTTAAATGCACAAAAAAACAAACAAACAAAAAAAAACTAGAAGCTTAAAAATATGCCTCTGACTTCTTTTGAGAGTGCACTTAATGACACATGCATAGCCTGGGCTGTGTAGGCAGCTCAAATCAAAGTGTAATTGTATAGGTGCTGTCAAATCTGTGCAGGCAAACAGGCGTAGTCAAAAATACTGCTTCTGTGTAAACACGGCTTTACAGTTTCCATATACCCATTTCCACTTGCTGCACTCGCCTGCCTGTCCCTTATCTGCAGATGTTTTGCCTTTGTCATGGCGATGAATTCACTTAATAATTTAGGTAAATAACACCTGTTTGTGTGTGTGTTTGTCTGGATATGGATATAGATTTATGTTCTCAAAAAAATCAGCTGTTGGTCACCTTGTCATTGTATCTGACATGCACACTGACAGCTCCAACTGTGAATCCTTCTCTCCTTAGATTCATCTTGCATCATTTCAGTGTGATGCATGTCACCGCGACAACTCATGCAAGTTTCCAACTTGACATATTTCAAACTTGCCTCGTTTCAAACGGCGACAGCCCATATTGATAGCTCTGAAGGCGCTCGAAGTTCTTGGGCTGCAAGAGCAATCAGAGTGGTAGGGGAGGGGCATCGCTCTTCATAAATCAAGTGTGTCAAATTACAAGGCTGTGTTACAAGATTAGCATCTACATAATGAGAGGAGTTCATTATCCTTCTTTATTAACTGTGATTGGGTGTTCCGGATGCTTGAAGACTCTGGGTTCATTCGTGTTTGCGAGACAGTTCAGCAGCTGTAGCTCAAGGATGAAGGCGCAAGTGAATAAATGATTCCTGGTCTTCTTCGGTTTGTCAATATGCTCCTAACTGTGTGAGTGTTGGCACGAAGAGGTATAACTCCATATAGAAATGTGAATACGAAACTGCACATAGCATTAACTACTCAACCACATACATACATTTGGAGGTTGTCTGGGCACGTCCCAGTAGGCGGAAACTTAGAGCCCAATGCAGAACTTGCTGGAGTGATTGTATAGCCTCTCTGGACTGGGAATGATTTAGGATTTCCAAGAGCCAGAATGTGTCACTGCAGTGAGGGTGGTCTGGGTTTTCTTCCTGGACTTGCTACTTTTGCAACCCAACCATGGATAAGTGGCAAAAAAATGAACGGATGGAATTAGGAACTAAAAGCAAACGGAATAATATATGTCATAGTTCTTACACTCTTGTCCTTTAATTCAACACACCGGCATTTCCAAAATGGTAAATCTCTCCCTGTGTAGTGTGATATTGAGACCTGCAGAGAATGGCGATTTCAAATCTATCTTTGTGTCTCCTGAGGGCACACTTTGGTAGAAACTCAGAAAACAAGACATTTTGGAAATGTCCTGACAGAGAAAATTATACAGACTTTGATGTCTAAAGATATCCACAATTCACCCATTGAAACTCACTGAGTGCTCTCTCCTGCTGGTGTATTGTAAGTGTGGAATAAGGATGTGAAGTACTAAGTAGCCAGGCATGACCCTTCCAGTCTCTTGCACACACATGCACAGAAATCTGTAACGGTTCTTGGCTTGTGTCTTTCCCATCCCAGCAGAACTGAGGTACTAATTCTCTCTAACCTGTCAAGGTTGTCAAGGTCTTATTGATGGCAAACAGATATGGAGGCAGGAGTAACATGAAATAAACAGTTTCTCCCTGCAGTCCATCCTCTCAGCCTCAACATTCACACTGGTGACTGCTGAAGTTTGACAGCTTAAAAGCCGGCCTCTGGAAAAAAAAAAAAAAAAAACTAAATAAATTTCTGAATATGCCTTACTTGGATTAGACAGTGATATTCTTTTTAAAAAAGCAGTGCTGCATACTTCATGTTGTTGCATTGCAAATGTATTATTTTCTGTGTCCATGTTATTCTTGAATGTAAAAAAAACATGCATATCTTTAAAACTGTAAATCAGTTGGAGTTGATTTTGGAGCAGAACCTATAATTCCAATTGTGTGCCAATAAAGTACTGTTTGGTCAAATTACTTGTAAATTAATTGATTAGGCCATCATCATACTTGGAGGCAAGTACCTCCCAAATCCAATTGTTTTGCCCATATATGACCCATTTTGGATGTTTTCATGACAGTTTGAACATAACAAATACATTTTTTTTTTTTTCAAATCTGTCCCAGGTCTTTTTTTTTTTATATGTGGTACTGAATCTGATAGATAGTTGATGTTTTTCAAAGTGAATGCAGTGTGAACAGTGATTTCTCATTTCAACAAACTTTTGTGTCAGTGAGGTAGGGATAAGCGGATTGATCCAAGTCTTATTATTATTGTTAATATTATTAATAATATATAATATAATATTAACAATAATAATAATAATATAATAGGGGCAGCAGGGTGGCGCAACTGGTAGAGCTGCTGCCTCTCAGCGAGCAGGTTCTTGGTTCAAATCCCGGTCCAGGGGCTTTTCTGGTTGGAGTTTGCATGTTCTCTCTGTGCATGCGTGGGTTTTCTCCGGGTGCTCCGGTTTCCTCCCACAGACCAAAAACATGCATGTTAGGCTGATTGGTAACTCTAAATTGTCTCTAGGTGTGAGTGAGAGAGTGAATGGTTGTTTGTCTCGTTTGTCTCTATGTGGCCCTGTGATGGACTTGCGACCCATCCAGGATGTACCCCGCCCCTCGCACAGTGATTTCTGGACATGGGCACTGGCGACCCCCGTGACCCAAAATGGAACAAACGGGTAAAGATAATGGATGGATGGATGGATGGATGGATGGATGGATGGATGGATGGATGGATGGATAATAATAATACCAACCTTGTGCAGTTTAAACCTTGGAACTCTGCATGTCTTCAGCTATAGAACAAAAGCCCAGTTGCTTCATCTTTGCTCTTTTAACGTCTCATCTCTTGGATGACTGAGCATGCATAGCAACTTATGATAGAAACTTTAGTGTCAGACCACATCAATAATAACCTGAAGAGTATGATACTTAAGCTAAATCCACCAAAGTTAAATCAGATCCTCTGGATGTTTTCTTTTTGTTGAAACACTTTGTCTTTCATCCAAAAGACTTCATCAGTCCAAGGTGCCACATCAAATTCAGTCTTAAAAGCACCTTCACATGGTGGGTCAACCAGTTTGATGGTGATAAGATGGTTTCTGGAGTCTGCTCTCTCCCCTGCTGACTCATCTGAGGCAGCCATGGCCACATTGGTTCAAAACATTTGTTGTTTTATTTTACCTGGATTACTGAACATGAATTTGATGATACTTGAGTTCGTTTCTACATTCAGTATGTCACTACCATTCCAAAAATGCAGTGCTGCACCAAAAAAGCCATCAAATTGCCATGTTTCTGTTTACTCTTTCTTTTTTTTTTTTGCTTAGTCATGCTCTGCTCCCGTCACTTCTCACCACTCACTCACTCTCTGCCTGCAATCAGGCTCATGCATGACACCTGCTCAGTCACCTATTTAAGCTCCCTCTTAACAGTCCTCAGTGCCAGATTATTGAAAGCCTCAGTGAGTAAGTGTCCAGTGTCCATGCCACAGTTGCGTTTGTCTTCCTGGTCCTGACTTCATTCCTGTTTTGCGGATTACCCATCTTGCTCGTCCCCTGCTTGCTTTGGATTATCTACTCTGCTCCTGGTAACGACCTCTGCCTTCTCTACAACGACCGCGTCTACCGGATCACAATTCAAGTTTGGTTTCGGATTTCTGACCACTTGTGCTCGACCCTTGCCTGTCTTCCTGGACCTGGACCGATCAGGTGCTGATTGCACAAGCACTTCAGAATCATCCATACAAACATGTGTGGCATCCATATTAACTTCCTTAAACACAGAGTGCTGCGTGTGATGTCACATCTCTTGCGCATGCAGGTCACTTCAGAACTGTATACGTTTAAGGAGTCTGATGAAGGTTTTATTTCAGTGATGTGAGCAACTACTCAAAAAAATCTACTCTGAGCAAAAATTGAAAGTTAACATTAAGACCTGCAGGGTGAACCTAGCCTTTCACTATCTAAAAGTTACTTTTAAAGCATTAGCATTCGTAACAATTGTGCATATTTTCCCAGACAAATTCCTACTGTTACAGAGTTATGTCTTGTCTGTTCATAAATGAATCAATTAGTGTGGAACAATTACGATTTCAATCATCCAACACAACTGATTACTATTCCAAATGTTTTATAAACTTACCTTCAACCTCCTAAAGTGGCCGTTCTAGTTCATGCATCAAAAGGACCACTTGTGCATCCTTGAAACACAAAAGAACACAAACAAAATGGCAGCGTTTCATGTCGGAGATGAGAAGGTGGAGGTGTGCACACACATCATGTAAAGAAGCTTCCAGAGAACATTGCAGAGAGATTCAGCGTTACCATTATTTATAGAAGGAAAGTCTTTTTGGAGGTCGATGCACGAGGTGTCTTTGAAATGTAATTATGTGGCAATTGGTGAAGTGTGGATGCTGGTGTGACAATTTATAGTTGACTTAGGCATAATGGATGGCAACTGATCCTTTCCATCCCACTGCACGCACATACACATACTCACTCACTCAAAAGTCCCAAGGCCTTGGTGCACACTAGAATAAACGAATGATGGGTGACAAGGAGCTTGTGGTAGTGGATGCATGGCTCGGTACAAGGAGAGGCCATTGAAGGTATTCTATGTCTGACGTATCCCCTAGCTGATGCTGCCCATCACACCCAGGGTTAATGACATAAATTTGAGCTAATAAAACTTTCAAATATTCACCTGTGGTTATTTTTATGTAAGGATCTACAGCAGTGTAGCCTTTGTGTGCTGTGAAATCTTGCAGGTAACTGCATTGTGGTGGAAATTGTAGCTGCTTACATTGGCATGTAGCTCAGAATGTCTAGGCAATGTCTATGACTTGCCAGCAATCTTTAATGGACTAATTCAGCATGCTGGAAATACACAGGACTGACAAGAATTGTTTTCCTGTGTTCATAAAGAACTCTTAACAGATATGGGATTAGTTCATTTAGGTATCTGGCCCAGGAGTTCCCAGCCTGTAGTGGTTGAAGAGATACAATAGGTTATATTGTTAACATCTACTAATGATCAGCTTTAAAAAACAACAAAAAAACATATTTCTGCCTCTAAACAGACATGCCTTCACCTGGCTGCTTTTGCCCTTGATTGTAATGGGCCAGTGTATTGTATTGTCTTAAATTTATTTTAAATATAACACATCACATGCACATACAGGGTATGATTTCCTTTGCTTAACTAATACTAGGTGCTTTTGTACCCCAAAGGCTCACTTAACATTACTTAAAACCATCTATCCATTATCTTTACCCGCTTCTTACTTTTCGGGTCAAAGGGGTCACTAGTGTCCATATCCACCTATTACTGGGCGAGAGGCGAGAGACGGACGGGTCACTGAGGCATTTTACCATTTATGTTTTTGCATAAAATCTGAAGATGGTCAGTCTTTATAAATATTATTCAATTTTTGTCCCATCATGAAGCAAAGTGGTGGAATTGTACATACCCTCTTTTTATACTTTCCCCATCTATAACCTCTGTTTAGCTTCTGGCCTTCTGTAGGTTCTGGTTTAGCTCAGCAGGGTGTCTTGAGTGACTGCTGACCATAATCAGGCTGCTTGCTTCGGATTAAACAAGAAGAAGACATTGCTGAAGCCGTGGAGCTCGAATGTTTACTGAGAAATTGCTAAACTTCATCGTAATTAATGACCAACCACTATCAGTTGTAGAAAACAAAGGATTCCGCAGCTTGATACTTGCAGCCAAGATATAGTTTACCCTCCAGGAGATATTTATCAGTACAACAGTAAACAATCATAAAAAAAAA
>NC_056498.1:12501791-12514651 GCF_014905685.2 Nematolebias whitei
TAGAGTCTCTGATGAGCTTTCTTGATCAGGCTGGTGGTGTTGTTGCTAAAGAGTAGGGGTTAAACGACTACATATTTTTTAAAGTCGCCGTTAACATGATAAAAGTTGAGCCGACGTTGTCTAGTCGATGACGTAATAGGAACTCAAGACGATATATCATATTCGCAAAAAATAAAACAAAAAGGCATAAAAACATCATTTATTATTCACAAAAAAACAACAACAAAACATTGGGCGTATATTTATGCTCCTACCATTTATTGTACTGCAAATAAGTCACAGGAAAACCAAAACTATTATTAAGCTGCAAAAGTGAAAGAAAAGTGTGGCACACAAAAAAAAAAAGTCTAAGAACAGTGGAGCGGGCAGTAATGGAGTCCACCACCTCCCGCCCCACTGTTCTTAGCCTTACGTATAGGCTTACTTATAGGCTTGTGACTAGTCGACGTGAAATACGAAAACTCATGAGATGTCCTAGAATCGACTAGTCGATTGGTCTATTCAACCCCTACTTAAGAGAGGATATGAGGGTTTATTGTTTTTTGTTTATAAAGTATTATAATTATGTTCAGATATACAGTAACCCATATCCTATCCCTAACCCTAACCTTATAAATCAGTGATAACAACCTACTGAGCCTGCTAGGAGATACAGGAGGGACAGTCTGAAGGAAACCTTTAGGGATGATAACAAATAATGGCCATTTGATGGGTGATAACATTTGAAGCAGGTGCAGCAACACCCTCTGACATATAATAAACAGTTAAACACTTCACCAGGTGTTTAATAGGAACCACCTGTGTATAAACAGCAGACAGTGCAACTATGTTGCACAGCAAGGTTGAATTTAATGTATGTATTACTTGTTCTTTGTACTACATTCTTAACAAAACATAACAACCTTGTTTTCTAGAGAGAGGGAGAGAGCAAGTGAGAGCAAGACAGATGGACAATGAACTGTTGGCATCAATGACATTTTGTCTTTTTCCTACAAAATCTTGTGAACCACTGCATAAAGTTTAATAAAAGTATTCACTGGTTTTACATTTTCAGCTGAATAACATTTAGCGTCACCACGACTTTTAGATGGATGGCATAGCAATTCCTCTTTTCCAAACACTCACAATACTCTAATTGGCAATTTTACAGATACTGAGCTAAAAATAGGTGTGGTGGTAGATGACAATTATCATTACCACATCTTGTGATATAGGTGTCAGCACACCTTGCAGTATCCTGCAATTCCTCACCAGATTGAAAAGATGTCATTTACCAAGTTCAAGCAAAATAACTATGTGCCTTTTTGACAATGCAGGATCTTAGTTAAAATGCTTGGATAAAAGTTGGCGAGTAATCTGCATTCATTGACGGAATTTAAGGCATTCATTAGTATGATTTATCTCCAATATTTTGCCATGTAGAAGTTTGAAAATGAAACCAAGACGCACAGGGCAGACAGGAAATGATGCAGATGCAGAAACAGAGAGAGGCAGTGAATTTAAGTCTTTAATTAGACCAGGCATAGAGTGCTGTCTGCATGTTATCACACAGGCTAGGCCTGAAGGGAGGAGTAAAAAGAGAAAGTCACTTTCAAGCTTCACTAATATAGAGGGGGCCCCACGGGGACCAAGCAGGGGGTATATACTATTTTTTTCCTCTTGTTCCTGCATATGTGAGTGTGTGTTTATCTTAAAAGTCTCCCTGTGTTCAACCTGTTTCAAGGTTGGTTGTAGACATTGAGGTTAATATGCGAGTTTTTGCCATTATCATCCTCAGCCATATACACACACACACAACAAATCGAGCCTGCAGCTAAGCCTGGCATCATATCATTCTTGTGTGGCTAAGCAGGCTGTTCAGTGAGTTGTGAAATTGAAATGCAGCCTTGGTTATTAGACAAACAACTATCACCCATTCTACTGGTTCACTGTCAATAGCCACTGTAGCATCAACTAACAACACAACTCATTGGTTGATTAAAAAGTGGCCCATGCATTGTGTTTGATGCCAGTTTGTGAGCTTGTGTTGGTGAGCGGCTGTGTTTGCGTGTCATCTGTACATATATCACTGAGACTGTATTAGTGGGTTGTATCAATCCTTAGCAGCAGTGCAAATGAAAACATGACTTTTAGTTAAATATTCTATATAAAGCCATTAACCCAGTGACAGAGCAAATATAATACTGCAGTTCAGTGCAAACACAAAGCATGCATTTGTAAATGGTTATATATTCTGTATGTGGTATAATTCAATGACATGCACTGTGGTCACCTACAAGCACCACAAGTAAATAGTGACTTTGAACCTGGTAGTTTAGTCCCATTTAATGTTGTTCCACCCCATGTACCACATGTGGTGCGAACGACAATAAAGAATATCTGAATCTGAATATAGCATTTAGACAATAGAGTGGCCTAAGAAAATATTTACTTTTATCAGTTTTTCTTTTTTTTTTCCATTTACCCTTTATTTATCCAGGTAGTCTCATTGAGCCACGAGAACACATTTTCAAGAGAGACCTGTTTAGGGAGGAGATGGGTGTTAAGGGCCTTGCTCATGGGCCCAGAGTGGGGTGAATGAAGGTGGGGGCAGGTGTGGGTGCTTCACCTACCACACCCTACTGGGGCTTGAACCGGCGATCTTCCGATCACAGGCCCACCTTCTCTAACCTCTGCGCCACCACTCCCCCAGTTGTTGGCAAATATAAAAAGAAGAAAGTAAAATATGTCTGATGCTATTATTTGATCATAGTATTTGAACTTTGTTTCCTGGCAAAGCCATTCAGCCTTTTTCACAATGGATTAAAACAGTAACAGTTAGAACATGAATGATGTTTGCAGGATATCTTCAGGTTCCTGTTAAGAAAGTAGTTGGCTCCCTGTACTGTCTGTGTGACTGGTCACAAATGGGTTTTAACATACAAAACAACTTCATTGGCAAGGTTATGAAGCTTAATCATCTTGGTGACAACACATCATGGTTCTGGGTGGAGCATGGCAGTGGCACTGCAGGACCAGGATCCGGGAACTCTCTTGACAGGGTGCATTCTGGTGTAGATTAAGATTGTTTAAGAACAGACAAAAGATATTATGAAGAACTCGGACTTCGTGGAGTCAATTCTCTAGTATCTTGCTGTAAAAGTTAAACATGACATTTCTTTTTCAGTAAACTTGCAGTCAGAGGCGGACTGGCCATCGGGAGCGCCGGGACAATTCCCGGTGGCCTGGTTGCCGAGGAACGGGACTAAAGGCTCGGTTCGGGTCGCACGGACTTTATTATTTTAAATAAACAATTCACTTTTGCCTGGGCTCAGGTCTCACGCTGCACTGCAGCGACGGAGAAAGCCTGGCACATCCCCCGGCCGGGCCGGCCCCCTCCCTTCCTTTTCTGTGTGTCACTCACAGAGCAGAGACACACACACACACATTGCGCCCGCCCCCCTCCCCGCCCTAGGACTCGCGCTCCCGATGGTGTTGGCGCGCGGTGCGTGCATCTCTGAGTTGTAGAATGGAGCAACAGAGACAGCCAAAGAAGAGGAAAGGTGGAGCAGAAGAGAGAGGATAAAAAAGAGAAAAGCTCTGGCCGCGGATGCTGCTAAGTGCTATAAATTAATGTTTGTTCGTAATGGAGCAGGTAAGAGAAACACTTGTGTTGAAAAAATTGAACTCTGGCACAGTTTATCAGCACAGCTTAATATCCACATGCTAGCTTCACTTTGAGGGACCTAAGTGGGCCAAAACTGACTTAATATAACAAATGTTTTTAAGTTTTTACAAAGAATATTGCAAATTTTATAATATGGGTTAGGATCTGAAAAAAGTTTAATGTTGAAATGTCTAGGAATTCAGATTTTTTTGTATCTAAAAAAGTTAAGTCAGGTCCTCTGGACAAATAAAAAAAAAACTTGTTGAAACTTTTGTCTTTAATCCAAAAAACTAAGTTCAGTCTGAGGAGTTGCAACAAGCTCAGTTTCAAATAGCCTCTTCTCATAGTGGATCAACCAGTTTGTTGTTAACATCCAGAACTAGCTGTTAACATAAGGAAGACCTGCAGCCTAACAACCCCTAACAATGGTTTCTTTTCACAAAGATGGCTTCCTTTACTCCTCTCTCAAACCATAGTTCCTCTCTATCAAGGATGTGCACATCTTCATCCCTGAAAGTGACTGCTGGCCTGCAGATGAGTGTAAACTGCCGAGTCTTGGCCTGAAGATGTTGCTCTTCTGTGCTGGGCCAAAGAGCAACATCATCAGGCCAGGAGAACTCTGTGGTTTACACTCATCTGCAGGCCAGCAGTCACTTTCAGGGATGAAGATGTGCTCATCCTTGATAGAGAGAAGTGTTGGTTTGAGAGAGGAGTAAAGGAAGCCATCTTTGTGATGAGAACTCATCCATCATTAAACAGGGACAGAGGCCTCTGTGTCCAACTGTAGCCCTCTTACAATGCTGTTATTGCTGGTATCTCTCAGCCCCCTGTGAATAGCAAACAGCCTAGAGCACTAACGATCCATTGTTAGGCTGATGATGGTCCTCCTTTATCATGTTAACAGCTAGTTCTGGATGTCAGCAACAAACTGGTTGATCCACTATGAAAAGAGACTATTTGAAACTAAGTTTGTTGCAGCTTCTCAAACTGACAGTCTTTTGGATTAAAGACTAAACGTTTCAACAAGTTGTTTTTTTTTTTTTAATCTGTCCAGAGGACCTGACTTAACTTTTTTAGATTTTCTACCTGGATTATTGAGGATATTTTGTGTATACCCTTCATTACTCCAATAAATTATCTGAATATTAAAATCCTTGTATTACAATATTTTATTTAAACTTTATTTTTTTTTACAAAAGTGAGTAAAAATGTGTTTAATGTTTAAAATGTGTTTGATTTGATGGAGAATAAACAACACATCTGTAGTACAACACGATCTCTCATTTGTTGTATGAAACTATGATTGACTGTCATATTCCTAGTGATTTTAAAAGGCTTATGCATAGCAAAATATAGGGCAACATAATTTCAGTTTATGTGATTTGAGGACGGATTATTGCACCACAGAAGAAAGATTTATGTAGGTATTCAGTTAGACGTGTGCAAACAACATGCATTCAAAGTGCGCTCAATTGAACTCAGTCTTGGTGGTTTGCGTTAATCAGGTGGTGGTGGCCTGGGATGGTATCAAAATTCCCGGCCTGGATTATTGTCCCAGTCCGCCCCTGCTTGCAGTTGACCGAAACTTGAACTTTGACCAACTTACACACTTGCTCATTGAAGACAGAAAATCAGACAATGCATCATTAACCTGATTTCTACTTTGAATGAGGATTAAAATCATTATTACTGTTTCACAGTTAATTAAAAATGATTAGTTCACTGCAACATCTAAAAATGGTTTGAACTAAAAACACTTTGATTATCAAACATTTGTAAAATAGTAATGATAATAGAAAAGAGAGTGTTCTTTCACTTGATCAATTCAAGAAAGAAAGTCTCAGGATGGGTCAACCTGTATTTCTGGATTCAAATCAATGAAATGACAGTTTCTGTCCCATAAGGTCCTTAAGGTCAGGATTTGACCTCAGGCCTATTTCACTACACTGGTAACTCTTTGCTAGGCTCCAGTAACTCTCAGATTTAGTAATAATAAAGTCATGAACAAATATGACTGCCTTAAACAAATAAAACTTATACTTGATAAGTAAACTGAAAATAATTACATAAACACTCATTTTAAACACAACAGACACTTACGAGCTTACAAGATGCCTCTTCATGTAGCATTTCCACGTCTACCCTTAAAAAAATCTCCGCCCCTAAAAAAGTGGTGGCGGCCTGCTAACCAGGCAGTCGTACACTTGCAGGAGCTCCCAGGCAGCAGCAATGAACAGACGGAGGAGGCGCCTGGAGGTTTCACATGTGGAGTCGCACAACAACGAGCAGGGACAGTGTCTGGCTCAGAACCGTCAAATGGAGGGTATGCTTGACAGAAGTGGAGTGTTTACAAATGTAGGTAAATGTTGATGTTTAACCCATTAAAATACACAAAAATGCAGGAAATGGCATCTACTTTTTCAAAAATTCCGGGGGAAGGAACACCCCCGCACCCCACCCCCCTCACCAGCCCACCTGTTATTTGCATTCCGGCATCGATCAGTTTACAAATTGTGCCCTGGAGCATGAGAATATGTGGTTGCAGAAAATTGCAGTATATCCAAGACATAAAGTGTGCATGTGACATTGTCATTGAGATTTTAATGGAGGGCAGGTGATACTGGTAACATGATGTCAACCCACTGCTGTTACTTCCTTGGCTTGTGAAGCAAGATAGTGACAAAGCAGTTATGATAGATACATGAACAGGTATACCAGCTTCTCAGCTTGAGATTCTAACACAGTTAAGACAGTCTGTGAGATTTGCTAGCCATAGGATTTTGAATGGTAACATATCCAGCATTAATTTCACATGTCCAGTGACCTTTTTCTCCTGATGGTTCTGCAATGCCATCTTTATTTAAGAACGTTCTTATCATTGCTAGACATAGCTGTTTTGATAAATGTTTTATGAATGTCCAGAGGAAGCTTGAAGTAATAAATGTGAAAATGCTTTATGAAAAATGCAAACTGATCCTAACAATTGGGAAAATCTTGTGGTCTTAGTAATATAAATTGCTATAGTGACTACTCTTAGTATTCAGTCTTGCTGCTTGATGAGTTGATGTCTGCTCAAAGACGGACTAGCTTCACAAACAGACAAGTTAGTTATGACATCTCCAGTAAGCTCTAAACTGATTTACTGACTGTTATGTAAATGAAGAAACATATTTCCTCAGTCAAATTTGAAAATGAGAGAAACATTATCTACTTTTCTAGGAAGAGGAGAGGAGAGAATCTTGTCATTAATGCACATTCTATTTAATTTCCCTTGCTTATTTCCCTGTGTACAGAAAACGTATCTGTGTTGCAGTCCAGCTTTAGGGAACAAAAAAGTCACAAGACAGTTATATTTGCTTTCTATTCACGTATTTATTTCACACATTAGAGGACAGAGTCTCATGTGAGTTCCACATAGGAACAGCAATTTGTGGATACACTAAAGTTTTTTTTCTCATTTCAGCATTGTGTCCACGTGTTCCAACTCCAAAATGATATTTCTTAAAAATAGGTTAGAGTGAAAACTTTTTAAAACATCATGCTAGCATTTTCCTGTAGACAGCCAAAACACATCCCTTTGAAAACAATGATGTCATAGCCCCACCTTTAACCTATCGTAAAACATAAAACCGGTACATGTAACGGCAGCAACAATAATAGCATATTGCATGCTTGTGTTTTTTGTGTGAACAGTACCATATGACACATTGCTGACACTAAGGGAAACTAGACGGTGAAGTGATACGCATTTACAGTTTGTACTTAGTGTGCATGCTCCACACCTTGTTTCCTGTTTTTGTTTCATTTTATGGGTATAAGCTTGGAATGGCTACAAAGGGATTTGGGGATTTTTTCTATTTGTGAGTGGCTGGACAAATTTAAAATACACTTTTTTTTTTTTTCAGATATTTTTAGAAAATAAAGTTAATTGTTTTATATGACCTGTGTTTTGTGGACTAGGCCTCAGTGCAACATTGCACTGTTAGCAACTAGCCTGGTGTCACTCAGCTCATTTCACAATACCAGTTTGATATTTCAAGGCCTATTTTGAACTCTATTTCTATGTAAGAAGGACTAAAGTAATCTGTGATGACTAACACAGGACATGTTTTCTGTCCTGATTTAGTGTGGCTGTCGTGAAAAACAAAGGACTTCTGATCCTATGATTTTTACACACCTTTGTTCTTTTTTTCTTTTTTACAATACATACACATAACACATAGCATGTTAGTTAACTATTCAAATGCAAAATAGACCAGCATTTTGTAGTTTCCTACATAAATAGTTACATTTGGTTTTCTTCATTATGAAAGTGACTGGCTTTTGTTTTGTTTCACCTATAAAATAATGGTATGGCATGCAAACACATGTGGACAGTTAATATTTTCTGAAAGTTTAGTTAAAATCTGCCCCGTGGCTTATTAGATATTTTGCTAACAGACAAATGAACGCACACACTCAAACAGACAGGGGCAAAATTAATATTGCCTGCCTTTTGCTGCTGGGTAGAAAATAAATGGAAAACATTATTTGTTATTTTTCCTGTACTTGTTTTACTAAGACAGTATTTTCAGTGAAACCTAATTTAAACTTAAAAATTGTAACACAAAACACTTGTCAAGGACAACGAAGCAATTAGTGTTCACACAAAAAAGATAGTAGGGGCATTTTGAAAGCATGAATATATTAAGTTTACGGAGGATAACAATCAATTTAACTTATTAAATTGTAAAGGATTGTCACTAATCTTATTTAAAAAAATAAATAATCAGTGATTGATTAATTAATGAAATGGGTCAGTGGATAGAGGCTATTTAAACTTAAAGACAAATCATGCCTGCAGCTTTATGCCTTTCACATTTATGTCTCAACATGTGCACATGCAGTCAACATTTCCTTCAAAACTGGTGCTTGTTGATGCTTTAGTTATTTAAAAGAATACTAGGTTCAAGCCTGAGTTATGGGTTTCTGTTTCCAAAAATACATTTTCATATCATTCATTGAGTTTGTGGCTTTTACTTCTAAAAAAAAGACATCACATTATTTCTGAGAAAAAAATACAGCTAAATAAAGAACTTATTTTAATAAGCTGTATTGAATGGGGAGAGTAGTGGTGCAGAGGTTAGAGAAGGCAACCCAATGATCAATAGGTTGCTGGTTAGAGTCCCCTGACCACTGATAGGATTGGTTGAAATCATCCACTTCCTCAATCTGCCAGTGTTACATCCCACACAGGGGCTTATCTTCCCATGATGGCTCCTCTTATCCCACCTCTGGTTTCTGCTGCTGCCTGAGACATTTAGTCATCCGTTCATCGTTGGGGGCTTTCCTCCTAACATACTTCACAATCAGCTGTTTTATCCTGCATAGTATCTCACACTCACTAGTCCTCTGCCTCAGTCCTTTCTCTTAGTGTGTAGTCTCAGGGTAATAGACTTGGAGTGAAATCCTCTACACATTGCGAGGAACTTTTGAGTCTTGCTGTCTGTGGCTTCTATCTCCTCCTTTGGTCGGACTTTTATATTAGCTGAATATTTGATGACTGGCACTGCATATGTGTTGATGGCTCATACTTTGGTCTTGCCATTCAGCTGGATCTGCCTTACCTTATGTTGGTACTTGGTTGTGGCTGACCTTGCACCCTCATCATGATTGCCATTTACCCGTGGGATTATAAGGTATTTGTAACTGTCCTGGACCTCTGCATTTCTGCATTCATGTAGTTCAACCCCTCCAATCGTGATCACCTTACCTTTAATGCATACCATTCAACTGCATTTATATAGTCCTAATGCCATTCCAATGTCCTTGCTGTATATTCTGATGAGATGGATCAGTGAGATGCCTCACTCGTTTTGGACATACAGCTTGATGTCATCCACATAAAGGAAGTGACTGATGATTGTTCCACTTTGGAAATCGTATCCATAACCACTATTTGCAATGGTCTGGCTTAAGGGGTTAAGTCCTATGCAGAACAAGTGTAGAGACAGTGCATCACCTTTGCATATGCCACATTATTATTTGATGCAAACTTGTGAAATTGCCTTTTAATTTACCTCTAGAGTCATTTTCCATTTTGTCATCCACAAGTTTGTGTGTCTGGTTTTACAGTCTTGAGCTACATTTTCCACATGTGAATTTTATGTTTTTATTCCAAATTCACATATGAAGCTTGCGAAATGTGTTTAACATAAATTATTAATTCAACATGTTTTTATATGCAAAACTATGATTTTAACATGTGAAGTTTTTTATGTATGGGCCAATGACTTGGTTGAAACCTTGTGTAAATTTTTATTATCACCTTATTCTAAAATAACCTTTTTATTTTCTTCTGTCTATTTGTGACCAGGCAGCAGCTAAAAATGCTATCTCTTCTTCGATAATCTAATATTGGGAAGCAGTTATCTCACCAGCTCTGTGCTTCCATCTCACAGACTGTCATATGGCTTGATTCATGTCTCTGCATTTATCACTAGCACGCCTCCAGAGGGAAAGGTTAGCATTTAGCTAAAATGTTTCCAAAACATCAGTGAATAAATCCCATTTACGCTCCAGAGTTCTGAGTGTGTTCTCCTGTTTGAACTCTCCAAGTTAATCGTTTTTTAACAATCACTTTTAAATGTCAGCTACAATAGTGATCTGTTGGGAGGCTTCAAAAGTACTATCTATACACATAATTATTATTATTATTATTTTTTAATATTCTTGGATACATTTCAAAATTTAAAAGCCCAACAATTTTACTCTTTTTGTTGAATATATTAGAAAAAAATAATAATGTTGGTCAGTATTGCAAGAAAAGTGACACAAAACCTGTGCATTTCAGTACAATGAGGAACGCCTAGTCAACCCAGTCATGCTAAACAACATGGTATATATTTGAATACGTGATGCGTCAAGGAATGGGTATTATAGAATTGCCATAGTTTTTTTTTTTTTTTTCAAGGTGTTGTCTTGAGGGAAAAACAGCTGCTAAAATGGTTTACAAAGGTGATGATTAATGTGAGAAAAACAGTGAGGTGGCAACAGTATAGTGTAATAATTCATACTGTGCGTAATCATGTGGTGATCCGTCTTTGTATTTAGAGGAAAGTGAGTGATATAATAGAAGGAAAGGGGTGTAATGGAGCACATTGAAATAACAAAAACAATTGTGGATAGGTAAGAAGTTGCTAAATACTGCATGTGTGGCTACAATTATAATTGGGTGCCCTGCCTGACTAAAACAATATGAAGGGAATACAGTTTTATTTCAAGTAGGTTGGTAGGTGTTGGTTTAGAATACATATAGCCATAGTACCTGCTCAATGGAACGGGTAGAGCAGCTGCTCCCCGTGATCTTAAATACATGAGCAAACTTATGTTCATGCTCACATATTTTATAAACATGCAAATGTGAGCTGGTCTGCCAATAAAAAAATCCTTGAATCCTTTCATGACTTAAAAACCTTTTGTCACTTCTAGCAATAGGACAAGAGCATGTGTTTTTTTTTTGTTTTTTTTGGTAATAAATTAAATTTTATATTCTTAGTTACAGAATTATATTAAAATCCATCCAAAATAAAGTTTTATAAAACCTTGTTTCTGTGGTGTCTTTGTGCAAACCAAAATCCATAAAAAGAAAATTATTTGGGTTGTGCCCATGAAAACAATTCTGTTATCAGTTAACTGTGATAAAGTGCTGAAATGGTTAATAACTGAGAAAATATTCTTAACTGTAGCAAAGAGATGCTCGATTATTATATGCTCGATTTTCTTTGGAAAATCTTTAAGCATGTTCCTGTTTATAACAGGGTTACATTAGTACATGTACTGACACAGTCTCCACTATCAGAAATGTTAAAAGCTACCCAAACAGAAAACCTTGGCTGAATGCAGAGGTGCGTACCCTGCTGGAAGCCAGGAACACTGCCTTCAGGTCTGGAAACTCAGAGGAGCTGAGTAGGACAAGAAAAGAGCTGGTTGCTGGTATTAAGAGGGCCAAGGCCACATATGCACAGAGGATCGAGGGTCAATTCATCTCACAAGACCCTCGGAGCATGTGGAGGGGCATTAAGTGCATAACAGATTATAAAGGAAGGAGTGAACAATGCCCCAAAGACCCATCTCTGCCTGATGCCCTCAACAAGTTCTATGCACGCTTTGAAGACCCGAACAGACCACCCAGCACCAGACTCACCTCACCACCGGATGAAGAGCTTCTCAGCGTGACCTCAGCAGAAGTAAGGAGTACCTTCAGGAGGATTAATCCGCACAAAGCAACTGGCCCAGACAACATCCCCGGAAAAGTGTTGAAGGAATGTGCTGATCAGCTCTGTGAGGTGCTGGCAGACATCTTTAACACCTCACTTACCCTGGAGACAGTTCCCACCTGCCTGAAGACTGCCACCATCATCCCAGTCCCAAAAAGCTCTACAGTGACTGGTCTGAATGACTATCGGCCAGTGGCCCTCACCCCGATAGTCGCTAAATGCTTCGAGGGACTGGTCATGACTCACATCAAAACAACCATCAACATCAACGAGGACCCTCACCAGTATGCATACCGTGAGAACCGATCAACAGAGGATGCAATCTCCTCTGTGGTCCACACTGCACTCAACCACCTGGAGCAGAAAAACTCTTACGTCCGTATGCTCTTTGTGGACTTCACATCCGCCTTCAACACCATGATCCCCCAAACCCTGATGGACAAACTATCCACACTAGGACTAAGCCCCTCCATCTGCAACTGGGTACTAGACTTTTTAACAAACAGACCACAGTTAGTGAGGATCCACAACCTCTCCTCCTCCACCATAACCCTCAGCACTGGCTCTCCTCAGGGATGTGTGTTGAGCCCCCTCCTGTTTACTCTGCTCACATATGATTGTGCAGCTACCCATCCAGGCTGTCACATTGTAAAGTTTGCAGATGATACAGCGGTGGTGGGATGCATCACAAACAATGATGAGTCCAGCTACAGGCAGGAGGTGGAACACCTGGAGAGCTGGTGCAGAGAGAATAACCTTCACATCAATGTGAAGAAGACAAAGGAGATGATTGTGGACTTCAGAAGGAACAAAAACACCTACACCCCCCTGAACATAAGAGGATCTGCGGTGGAAGTGGTCTCCAGCTACAAGTACTTGGGTGTACACATGAACGACAACCTCAGCTGGAGCAACAACACCACCAGCCTGATCAAGAAAGCTCATCAGAGACTCTA
>NC_056498.1:12514751-12526355 GCF_014905685.2 Nematolebias whitei
ACACTTTTTGCCCCACTCCCCTCAGGAAGGAGGTTAAGGAGCATTAAGTGTAGAACCACTAGACTGAGGAACAGCTTCTACCCTGAGGCTGTTAGACTCATGAATCTCTAACTAGAATAATCACTGTGAAAAACCATATCATGTTGCTGCTGATCTGTTTCATGTTGCTGCTGATCTGTTTCAATGTTGATGTGTTCATGCGTGCACATCTGCTCACAGACTCATGTTCATGTTTGTGGTGATGTTCAATGTTTTATGTTATGAGTGCTTAGTGTATATTTAGTTGATGTTTTTCTTAGTTCATATCTTAGATGTTATTACTGTTTTTCTTATACATTTTATTGTTGGATGTAACTGGGACCCTGTGTACATAATTTCGCTCCACCACATGTACCACATGTGGTGCGAATGACAATAAAGAAACTCTGACTCTGACTCTGACTCTGACTTTATCCACTTGTTCCTTTCCAGGTCACGGGGGTCACTGGTGCTCATATCCAGCAGTTGTTTTCAGGATATCTTGTGACACACAGCACAGCTTTACAATGAATTATCTCAACTTGACAGGAATCATAAAAAACACACATATGAGTAAGAAGTCATGGTCCTATGGTAATATTCCCACTGTCCCTCCTCTGCAAGTGTCCAAACCATCGCAGTCTGACCTCTCCTGATCATCCAACCTGTGTTGTTCCTCTGATGAGCTCATTCCTATTCTTATCCATTCTTGCCACTCCCAGGGAGAACCTGAACATCTTCCACTTTACCACTTCCAGTTCACGCTCCCATCTTTTTGTCAGTGTTACTGTATCCAAACCATGTAACGTAGATGGCCTCACTATTCTCTTTTAAACTATTCCTTTGACCTTTGCTGCCACACTTTTGTCACAAATCACTCTTGAAAATTTTCTTCATCCTTCCTGGACTCTCTTCTTCACCTCTTAACCACATTGCCTATTTTCCTGGAGAGTCGACAAAGTAGTTGAAGACCTCTGCTCCCTATAGGCTCCCTTTTTCACCTTCTTTCTTCTCATTCACACAGATGTACCGTGTTGCTATGGCTGACTTCCATTCCCTTTCTTCATTCAGTTACACACTGTATCTCCACTTACCCAAGTTCTGTCACACACGCTCCCTGTTCTCACTACAGATCACAATGTCATCTGCAAACATTATAGTCCATGGGGATTCCTGCCTGACCTCATCTTTTATTCTGTCCATCACCAGAGCAAACAAGAAGGGGCTCAGAGCTGATCTTTGATTCAGTCCCACCTCCACCTTGAAGCTATCTGTCACTCCTACAGCACATCTCACCACTGTCCTGCTGTCCCCATACATGTCCTGTACCAGTCTAACAAACTTCTCTGCCCCTCCCGTGTTACTTGTACACCACACCTCCTCTCTTGGTGCCCTGTCAAATGCTTTGTCTAAATCCACAAAGATACAATTAGGTTAAATCTGATTTTATCTTTACATCACATATGGATCTCTCTGTTCAACTTGCCTTCAGCATCCTCAAAGCAAAGATGACATCTGTGGTGTGCTTTCTTGGCATGAAACCATACTGCTGCTCAGAAATAATCACCTCTTGTTTAAGTCTATCTTCCACAACTTTCTCCCAAATCTTCAATGTGTGGCTCATCTACTTAAATTCCCTGTAAATGATACAACTCTGTACACCACTCTTGTTCTTAAAATTTGGCCTTTTTTTTTCAAAATCTTGAAAATAACAATATGTATGATTGCACACAATATTGAGGTTGCATGCAACCTAAGTGTTCAGAATATGTGATCTGTGCTGATCTTGGTTCCTCTTATTCAGTTCATACATCAAACTAATTTACAGTATAGGCATTTTTTAAATTTAGATTGTTGCAAAGGTATGTTGTAACTTTGGAGAGTGAATTCATTCGGACCCTTCAACTGATTAATTTATTTTTATTATTCTTATTCTCTTGTTGAAACTCATACGAAAGTCTAAACAGCTGTAAAGCAGGCCTCTCACATAGTAAATGCTAGATATGGGCACCAACAACCTCTGCAACTCGGAAAGTAAGAATTGTGTCAAGATCATGGATGGATGGATAGATGGAGGTCCACTTACTGTACATTGTATTGATTTAAACATTTTAATACTGTATGTCTTAAAATTAACTTCTAAACATAGAATGTTTAAGACTTTCATTAGATGTCTTCATTAATTTCAGTAGTACATATAACTGACACATTTCATGTCAAACTATGTCTTGTTTTTTTGTATCAAGTTAAATACTGTATAATTTAGCACCAGAACATGCAACATGTAGCTTGCAATTCTGTATTATTTATTTTCCCCAAAACCTAAAGCAAGAAATATGTTATTAATGTATATACTTCAATTTTTGACTGCTGTCAGTCAAGGTAATAGTGTAAAAAAATAAATTTAAAACTAATACAACAGCAAATTTTAAAGGTAAATGACAAAGCATTTTTTTTAATGCCAGTAGCTTTGAATCATATATCCCATGCACATCCTCCTTTGCATTTGTACAAAGCTTGGAAACATTATAAACAATTGTTTGTTTTTTTTCCTAAAGGAAAATTGAAACTCTCTGAAACAGACTTTAAATTTGACAAGCTGTAGTCGAAATAAAGGAGTAAAGGACAAAAATAAATAAATAAAAAAAAGGTCTGAGGCTTGTAGTTATTTTCTTTACCTTCAAGAAGTCTCTGCCATTGCAAACTTTTGTTATCTCAGATTTTAGCATATAAATTGTGTATTTATAAGATTACAACACACATTTTGTCATTTATACTATGATAGTTCATTCCACATTACAGTTAGTTACATTTGCTCTTCTGCGATCATGGTTGAAAATTAAAGAAACTTGGTAAAAGGCATAACGGCACTGTGGCACAGGTGGTAGAGCTGCCACCTCTCAGCGAGCAGGTGACAGTACAAACCCTGGTCTGATCTGGGTGGAGTTTGCATGGTCTCTCTGTGCATGCATAGGTTTTTTTCCAGGTACTCCAGTTTCCTCCCACAGACCAAAAAACATGCATGTTAGGCTGATTGGTAACTCTAAAATTGTCCCTAGGTGTGAATGAGAGAGTGAATGGATGTTTGTCTCGTTTGTCTCTATGTGGCCCTGTGATGGACTTGCGACCCGTCCAGGGTGTACCCCGCCCCTCGCACAGTGATTGCTGGACATGGGCACCAGCGACCCCCGTGACCCGAAATGGAATAAGCGGGTAAAGAAAATGGATGGATGGATGGACTCCAGTTTCCTCCCACAGACCAAAAAACATGCATGTTAGGTTGATTGGTAACTCTAAATTGTCCCTCGGTGTGAGTGAGAGAGTGAATGGTTGTTTTGTTTGTCTCTATGTGTCCCTGTGATGGACTGGTGACCTGTCCAGGGTGTCCCCTACCTCTCACACAGTGACTACTGGATATGGGCACCAGTGACCCCCGCAACCTGAAAAGGAAGAAGTGGGTAAAGATAATGGATGGATGGTAAAAGGCATACAATCGCTCTTACTTTACAAACATTCACAGCAGGAGATGGGATGTTGTGTGCAACAACGAGCAGTGATCCACTGTAAATTGGCTGCCAAGACTGCAAATTATAGCTGCTTCATTAAAGGATCACAATCAGTTCATGGATCAATACCTGTAGTAATCACCATCTGTGAAGAGAAAGGGAGTAAAGAGGATTGGTGGTAAGAACATTGTTCTTGTATTTCAATCAATACAACTAAGTAGTCGCTGGCCAGGCTTGACTCTGGAGAGATGAGTCATCTATAACAGAAAACTACAGTAAATATTATATGAAAATGTGCCATTTTTGTGTATACTGCATGTTTAAAATGCCTTTTTGGAAAAAGGTTGAGTAAATATAGTGTGCTCAGAATTATGAGAATGCTTTATCAATTTTATGTATGTATTACTTCAGTAAGCAGCATGATGATGTTTGAAAAATCTTAAAACGTTCAAGTATTTTTCAAATTTTGACTTTTGTTAAAACATTTAATCTTTTTATATTTGTGTTCAGATACACTCATTTTTAACAAGGCACAGTAAATACAAAATACTATCGTGGACATCTGCATTTACAGCACCTCATGTGATATGGAATTATAAATCCAACTCATATCCAGAATCAAATGCAAATACTGTCATCGTATCCCTAACATAATACAATACATTTACATACAGTGCATTATTAAAATACCGTTAGTAAAAGTTGTCTGTTTAATGAAGTCAGCAGCTATCACTGAATCTTCATTTTGTTCCATCCTGAGCAGCAACTTGCAACAAGGGGAAGGAATGACTTCTTTTCACCAGGGAGAAACCTCCAGCAAAACCAAAACAAGGTTTTGTATGAGCAGCCATCTGCCTAGACTGGCCGGGTGATTGAACGAACAGGAAAGTTACACAAACACAGACATTACTAGTTTCTGTGGGAAGACAAACAAAGAAAAGCACAGGTTAAGTTCATATACAATTATAAATCATTGAGAAAAAAAAAAAAAAAAAAAACAACAGTTAGGACATGTGTACAGGAAGTCTTGCACTAGTCATCGCCCATAGCAGCATAACTAAGAGATAACTCAGGAAACCCAATCCAACCCTTTCTATAGGATTAATTTAAAAAGTAAGTCCTAAAAGGTAACACTCTGTCTCCTTTTTTTAAATTTAGAAAATCTAGTAACTAGAAGTAAACCTGCAGTCTGAGAACAAACAGCTCTGTCGGAAAAATGTAGGACAAAAATATCCTTAATACAAGATAGAGCTTGTTTTTTGAGGGACTTGCATGTTAGAAGTAATAGAATAATTTTTAAGTAGCTTATGTTGAGATAGTTTTTTTTTTTTTAAGACAACCCTATGGTAAGAGTTTGGAAGGGTTGTCCTAAGGTTACATCTAGGACAGTTGTCTTAGCCAGCCATAGTAATGCATTGACCTGGGTATAAAGCCTGGTTAACACGGCATGATTTTCAGCCATCTTGAACAACATTTTTAATGGAGAAATATACATGAGAAACTCTTAGGTCATGAGCCTGACTCTGCACTTTGTAGTTATTAAGCATAGCAGTCTTTCCGGCAAATGATTTAATACTTACATGACCAGACAACTTACAGCAAATATCAAGCAGTAAGAGACATTTTCGGAAAAACCTGTGCAGTTTGGGAGCTACTGTGATTGTTGTGTTTTTCCAACTAGTAGTATGTTGACGGGCACTCGGGCAGCATGGTGGCGCGACTGGTAGAGCTGCTGCCTCTCTGCGCGCAGGTCCCTGGTTCAAATCCTGGTCCGGGGGCCTTTCTAGGTGGAGTTTGCATGTTCTCTCTGTGCATGCGTGGGTTTTCTCCGGGTGCTCCGGTTTCCGCCCACAGACCAAAAACATGCATGTTAGACTGATTGGTAACTCTAAATTGTCCCTAGGTGTGAGTGAGAGAGTGAATGGTTGTTTGTCTCTATGTGTCCCTGTGATGGACTTGCAACCTGTCCAGGGTGTACCCCGCCCCTCGCACAGTGATTGCTGGACATGGGCACCGGCGACCCCCGTGACCCAAAAATGGAAGAAGCGGGTAAAAGATAATGTATGGATGGATGATAGATAGTATGTTGACAGCTGCCTTTCCTTAGTGCCAGCAAATAGTTTCCATTTATTATTAGACATATCTTTGTCAGATGCTTGTTTGTGATGTGATTCTGCTGCATCAAAGATTGTACAGTCCTTCATCTGTGAAAACTCATGCACTGTTACTACGAGTGAGGGAAGAATGGAGTGTGAGATTGAAATTTGTCTGGTGCAGCATCTGCAGTATTGTGGACTCTGTGCCGGTCTGTTGTGGTGAAGAGGAAGCTGAGCTGTAAGGCAAAGCTTGCTGTTTACCTGTCAGTCTACATTCCTACCCTCACCTATGGTCACAGTCCCTGAGTAGTAATAATCCTTTTTTTATTTATTTAAAAAGCGCCTTTCAGGACACCCAAGGACACTTTACAGTAAGAACAAAGATCAACAGGAATAAATTCCATAAAGAATATAAAATACATAAAGAATATAAAATACATACAGAATATAAAATACATACAGAATATAAAATACATACAGCAAAGTTAAGGATAAGCAAGTCTAAAGAGATGTGTTTTCAGAGCAGTCTTGAATAGAGAAAGAGAGGTGGTGTTTCTTAAGTCAGGGGGGTAGAGTTCCAGAGATGAGGGGCAGAGCAGGTGAAGGCCCTGCTCCCCATGGTGGAGAGGCGGGCAGAGGGTACATGGATGTGTAGTGAAGAGGAGGATCTGAGAGAGCGAGAGGGGATGGAGATGTGTAAGAGGTCAGATAGGTACGGAGGGGCAAGGTTGTGGATAGCTTTGAAAGTGAGAAGAAGAATTTTGAAGACTATGTGTGATTTAACCGGGAGCCAGTGGAGCTGCTGCAGGACAGGAGTGATGTGGTTATAGGAGGAGGTTTGAGCTATGACACAGGCAGCTGAGTTCTGGACCAATTGCAGCTTCTGGAGAGATTTGTTGGGGAGGCCATTAAGAAGGGAGTTGCAGTAGTCAATTCGAGAAGTCACAAGACTGTGTACAAGGATGGCTGTGGAGCGGGGTGTGAGAGAAGGGCGGAGACGGTTAATATTTCGGAGATGGAAATAGGCAGACCGAGTGATATTGTTGA
This sequence comes from Nematolebias whitei, assembly GCF_014905685.2. NCBI lineage: Eukaryota > Metazoa > Chordata > Actinopteri > Cyprinodontiformes > Rivulidae > Nematolebias > Nematolebias whitei. Next base: position 12,521,419 of record NC_056498.1, read on the forward strand.
TGTGAGAAGTGAAGGAGAGAGTGATGTCGAGGATGACACCAAGACTCTTGACCTGAGGCGAGGGGGATAGCAGAGAGCTGTTAAGGGGGATGAGAAGATTTTCTGATTTTGAAATAGAGTTTTAGTACCAACTAGAATGATGTCTGTTTTGTTACTGTTTAGTTGTAGGAAATTGTTAGAAAACCAGTGATTTAGCTCATTGAGACAGTCGGTGAGGATGGAAGGTGGGTGGGTGGAGTTTGGTTTTGTTGACAAGTAGAGCTGTGTGTCATCAGCATGACAGTGAAAATGGACACCAAATTTATGGAAGATGTGACCTAGAGGAAGGAGGTAAATGATGAAGAGGAGAAGTCCAAGGACAGAGCCTTGGGGGACACCCGTGGAGATGGGGGAAGACTGGGAACGAAAGTTTTTGAGCTGAATGAATTGAGTGCGGTCAGAGAGATATGATTTGAACCAGTCTAACGGAGTACCTGAGATGCCAATGGAGGTTAGTCTGTTGAGGAGGATAGAATGACAGATTGTGTCGAAGGCAGACCAAAATAATGAGATTGTGGATACAGGCGATTGAAATGAGTTTCACCTGCAAGGTAGCTGGACTCTCCCTTAGTGATAGGGTGAGATGTTCAGTCATCCCAGAGAGGTTCTGAGTAGAACCACTGGTCCTCCACATTGAGGGGAGCCAGTTGAGCTGGTTCGGGCATCTGGTAATGATGCTTCATGGGTGCCTCCCTAGGGAGGTGCTTCAGGCATGTCCGACTGGGAGGAGACCCCGGGGAAGACCCAGGGACACACTGGAGAGACTATGTGAACTCTTGGAAGCCTCCCAGAAGAGCTGGAAGAGGTGGCTGTGGAAAGAGATGTCTGGACCTCCCTGCTCAAGCTGCTGACACCGAGACCCGACTTCAGAATAAATGGAAGATAATGAATGGATGGATGTTACTATGTGGGTTATACAAGGGTTACTTCTAAAATATTATAACATTGAGCTTGTAAAGTGCAACGTGTACAAGCTTTTTTATGACTTTTGAAATCTCAAAGTTGTGAGCTAACCTTAGGCTTAGAGTGCAATGACAGATTTTGTTAAGTACAACTGGTTTCAGATTTTGTGTAAAAGAGTCAGTGTTGGCACAAAAAGTGAGACTCAATGCAGAGTCATCAGAGACCTGCTGAGGGTCCATCTCTCTACTTCAGCAGGTTTTCTGCACCTTAACTCAGACAATGGAGCTTTTCCAAACTCTCCTCTCTTTTTGCTCTTCTTGATTCTTGCATTCACTTATAGACCTGTGTGAAAATCACCTTTCTTCATAGTGTGCTGCATGAACTATTTGTTGTACAGCAAAGGCTAAATCTTTTTTTAAGACATGTTTGTGTATACATGAGCATATATGTCTGTTTGGTTTGATTTGTTTCTCTCTCTGGACATATGCATGTAATGAAAACAGAAAAAAAATAAAATAATAAATAACCAAATGAGAACTGTGCAAGCCTTTGCTTGAGCCTTGCATCTAGCATAATAATCTAGCTACTGTCTGTGCACCCAGCAGGCTGGTTTGATTCATGAAGCAGCATCTGAGCTTTCAAATGCCCCTTACAGTTCCCACAGCTCTCTCTCATCTCGCTGTTGAATCTTTTTTCCCCTCAAATCTGTCTGATACTCGCTCTGCAGGGTGGATGGCACTCATCGTAAGCTAATAGAGGGTAACTGTATGTGTGTGTGATGAGAGAGAGCAGCGAGGTAATGTGATGTGACGAGCAGATTTGCCAGCGTGTGGTTTTCTAGATTTTGGATGGTTTTGCCCACGAACACGCATTGACAATTTTTCTTGTTTTACGCAATTTTTATAAAAATATAATTTCTTTAACTTTACTAACAAAAGGTATTGAAGCTTTTTGAATGGGTCATTTCTGACCTTTGTAAGGCAGGCAATCTAACAAGTAAATGTATTAACATGTGTCTCACATCTACAGCTACTCTTGGCTCCAAAGTGAGGTTGTAATTTTTGTTTGTAAAAACAATATGGGCTCTGAGTGTGATCAGCATGTGCTCGTCCAAGTCTTTGGCACTGATAGCACTAAAACTGGAGTCCTATCCTCTTCCTCTTTGCTCCTCTTCACATTTCAAAGTCACTTGAAACACCATGAAGGCCACAAGTTCATAGCTATGCAGATTGGTGACATATATTTGACAGATGTGGCTGAGGCCAAGGTTCATAAAATCTGTCTTGTGAAATGGGAAGACAAAAGACAAGTGGATTTGGAATGAGCATCCCAACAAGATGAATTAGGAGTATTTTTAGATGTAATCTATAAGAATTTGAGATATTTTTTGTTTGTTTGTTGCACAGTGACACTGCTGTCCTGTCATTATTTACTTGTTTGCTACGTTTCTACGATAGATGTCTCCAAAAAAGCTTTATGTGTATTTGAACATGAAAAGGCATATTCTATAAAATTATCAGATCATGCGAGCTGAATGGCATCCGTGTAGTGTTCATGATGCATTATTTTTCTGTGTACTGCATTATACTCAGAGGATGGGTGGAACATTTACAGTGTACTATGATTTAAGCATAACATTTGCTATGTTACAGTGGCATAATGTCTCCTTATTTTTGGTACGTTTGGGTCTTACTTTATCATGTGCTTAAGCATATCCATGTCTTCAATAAAATACATAAGGTATTGACTTCAAGTTTGGTGTGTTGCTACATCTAGGTGCAAGAAAGGTCCCTACTAAAAATTGGGTTGCCATGTAAATCCAAGATGACAGCCTCCATATATGTATATATGCAAACCTTGAGAGTTGAATAACTTGAAACAAGAGCAACATGCTGACTTTCATTCACCTGCTATGAATGTTATCAGCCCATTAAATGGCCAATTATTAGTTGTTATAACCCCTATAGGTTACCTTCAGACTGTACCTCCTGCAGGCTCAGTAGATTGTTATCATAGAATTTTAAGGATATGTTTAGAGTTAGTTCATATCCTCTCTTAAGCTAATTATTGTTAGATACCAAATTAAAGCCTTACGACTGCTAAATCTAGAATTAATTTGAAGTAAATCCTTGATATCCAGCTTAAAAGTAGTAGGTACATTGTAAATAAAGGTTTTAAATAAAGCTAACCAAAAAAAGCTTCCGATTTTAGATGCGGCCGAAGGTGCATATTATCAGCGATAACAGCGTACCTTTAAACCTACTAGGATGTAAGGGAGGAACAGTCTGAAGGCAACCTAAGGGGATGATAACAACTAATAAAAGCCATTTAATGGACTGATGACATTTGAAGCTGGGGCAGCATGGTAGCACAGTTGGTAGAGCTGCTGTCTCTCAGCAAGCAGGTTACCCCATTCAAATCCTGGTTCAGGCTCCTTTTTGAGTGGAGTTTGTATGTTCTCTCCGTGCATGTGTGGGTTTTCTCTGGGTACTCCAGTTTCCTCCCACAGACCAAAAACATGCATGTTAGGCTAATTGGCAACTCTAAATTGTCTCTAGGTGTGAGTGAGAGAGTGAATGTTTGTTTGTCTCTATGTGTCCCTGTGATGGACTGGAGACCTGTCCAGGGTGTACCCTGCCTCTCACACAGTGATTGTTGGACATGGGCAACCCCCGTGACCCAAAATGGAAGAAACGCGTAAAACATAATGGATGGATGGATAATATTTGAAGCAGCTGCTTCCTTTTGGGTATGAATCTGAATCTAAGTTTTAAAAAAGTACCTATCTAAATGTCAAATACCATGTTAAAATTCAAAATGGCCACGGCCATATATTATGTACAGTAAACTAACCACTACACTAATTTGAGGAAGCTGTTCTTGCTGGTATTTTTATTTCAAAAAGATTTAATTTTATGAAATGATTGGGGTGCCCAAAGATTGATCTATGGTGCTCAAAGCCACTGCTGCCTCGGACAAGAAAAAAAACGAACAAACAAAAAATCTAAGCTTCCTCTCTTTATATATACAGTGTACGTCCTACACACTTGAATGTGTTGCACCAAAAACATTGTTTACTTGCATTCGCTGTTCCATTCCAGTCCAGAAAACACTCATCTCTAAGAGTACAAATATTCACTATTCAAATCCCTCAAGGTGTAATAATTGTTGTCAAAGTGTGGTTGGAGAATATATTTAATCTCAGTCAAAATAAAAATAAAAAAATCAACAAAATGTTTTTATTTAAACCCTGTCTAGTAGTGTAGACAGTGTCTCACTGTAGCAGTTTTGTTTGTGTTTTGTTTGTTTTTTCCTCCTCTACTTTTGGTTCTTTTATCTTTGGATTCCTGACACAAATAAATGCTCTAGTTACACTCAGACGTAGAAACGCTACTATCATTGTATGACTAAACAAAATCTTTCTTGAATTCTTGATTTTTAATTGATCGAAAAACATTTATTATCAATTCAAGCTTAAAAAAAATCAAATCTAAAGGTCTGTTGAAATAAAGCCATAAAATCAACCAGCAGAGGTGCTCAATATTTAGTTAGTAATAAAGAAAGTTTTGTGAGTGGCCACATTTTCAGAGTCACCTCTGCATAACACTTCTGTCATCTATTCTCTGGTTAGACTGTCTGCTTGTAGGTTTTACAGAAAGAGATGTGATCGAAGTGAAAACAGTATATTCAAGTGTGTTTGCATATGTTATCAGAGAAGTGCTACCATGGAAGTGAGAGGATGATGAGTGAGAGATGTGAGGAAGGGGAAAGAAGAAAAAAAAACTGATGTAAAGGGACAAGCAGGAGCTGAAGTGATCTAAAAAAAACAGAGATAAGAGACATTATTTAAACAAATTTGTCTACTGGCTGAATGAAATGCTTCTGGTACGTGGGAGGAGGAATTTTCCAATGCTCTGCAGTGGGGAGGAGGCACACGGGGATCACTATACACACACACACATATATATATATATATATATATATATATATATATA
>NC_056498.1:12526455-12531817 GCF_014905685.2 Nematolebias whitei
TGTGTGTGTGTGTGTGTGTGTGTGTGTGTTTGTATATATCCATCCATTATCTTTACCCGCTTCTTCCTTCTTGGGTCACAGGGATCGCTGGTGCCCATGTCCAACAGTCACTGTGCGAGAGGCGGGAGACAACCTGGACAGGTCTCCAGTCCATCACAGGGACACATAGAGGCAAATGAGACAAACAAGCATTCATTTTCTCTCTCTCTCTCTTACACCTAGGGACGATTTAGAGTTACCAATCAGTCTAACATCTCTCTCTGAAATTTATTGCTACCAAGTGACCATTGAGCCATTTTGAGCAGGTTCTTTTTTCTTTCTTTTTTTATCACAGCTTATTGTGTGTACTGACTTCAAAACTGTTTTTAGTCTTTTTTAATTATTTCCGTCGAACTACTTCCCATATCAAACTCCCTTAGCCCCATTTTTCTCAATTTGGCAGCTGTCCCCTCATTTATGATTTAATTAACAACTTCTTCATCTTCAGTGGAGGATCCTTCATGGCACCATTGTAACAAACTCTTTTTTGTCAGTCATCAATCCTGAGAATTGATCCCATCAGGATTTTGACATGGCAATCCAATTTTTTGAAAGGAAACTTTCTTACGCCTGGATGTAGCCACACACCAAAATGAAAGTCGTTACTTCAGTTATTTTTCAAGTTATCATGTTCACAATATGCATGGATGGTGTTTCCAATAACTTTCTTTGCTTCACGATGGAGTACAATAATAATTATAAAAGAACATAGTTATATGTATAGTATTATCAGCAGTGTTTTCATTATGTGATCATAACCAAGAATATGTCTTGTCGATGTTATTAGCTTTGTTGCAACGCTACACAGAGTCCAACAAAAAAATATCTTCCTGCTTCTCTACCTTGCATGGGACTCTTATCTTACTGAGCCCATGGAAGCAATCACAAGCTGTTTGTTGCTTACTGTTAACAGCCCATACTTTGGGGGTGGGGGTGGGAACTTAGTACTTAATTGAAAATAGTTGCTCTGGTCCATTTGCTACGCTTTTGTTCTTCCTATATCAGCAACAGAAGCAGCGTCAAAATGCTGCTCTTAGGGGATTTGCTTTTGTGTATCTTTTTTTTTTCCTCCATCTCATTTCCTCTCTCCTTTGATGCAATTTTTATCACCATTCACACTCGAGTTGAGATTGCTCTAAATTTTGATTTCCATCAAAGTGTTCTTTTAAGTAGCTATCTTTATACAAATGCCATTTAGTTCTCACTTTCTCGTGTTCCCTCCACCCTTAAAATGTTTGCTTTTTTAAAATGTACCTACCCATGAGATGTGATTGTATTTGTCAGTGCCCCAAGTGAGCAGTGTCATTATCCTAAATGTTCTGAAAGAACAGCACTTGGCATGTCACTTAACAGTTTTTCTATCACCTTTTAAAAAAAGTTGAGTAATGTTTTGGTTTTGTGTTGTTAGCCTTCAATGAAAGTCAAAATGTTCACATCCCTACCAAGTGCAAGATTGTCAAATGTATATGCTACACTTGTCTTTCTATCTCATTTTTTTTCTTCTATGATTTATCCTGTGATAAACCTAGTGGCTCATCAGATTTGTCATTCAGTTCAGAAACAAATCGATTCCTTTGGCTAGCTCCGTTTTTCACTCCTAGGAAAATGCACCAATGTCTTGAAGAAATTTTGCAGTAATAGAAGTTAATAACTTGCAAAGCATCTGTAATCTGAATGGTCATGTCGCGTTTCATGCAACTTTTATGTCCATGAAGAAGAGGTAAGCGAGCCAATCCAAGTGTTAATGATAATACCAACCTCATGCAGTTTCAGTTTTGAAACTCCACACATCTTCAGATACAGAACAAAACTCCAGTTGCTTCATCTTTGTTCTTATATTTTCCCATGTCTTAGATCACTGAATCTACAGCAAATTATACTAACGTTAGTGGGGAGTGTTGTTGAGTGTTCAATATCAACCATATTGGGGAGTGTTAGCGCAGAGTTTAGAGAAGGTGTGCCTGTGATCATAAGGTCACTGTTACACAACTCCCCGGAAGGACAACATCAAAGTATGGGTGATAAAGGTGAAGCACCCACACCTGCCATCCTCGTTTGCCCCATTCTGGGCCCTTGAACAAGGCCGATAACCCCCACCATCTGCTCCCCAGACACCCTAGATGGCAGCTGTCTGCTCCACACAGAGGGCTGTAGTAGCTCGGTGTCTGTGGTTGTGTCAGGAAGGGCATCCATCCCATCCATCCATCCACTATTTTTTACCCGCTTTTTCCATTTTGGGTCACAAGGGTCGCCGGTGCCCATGTCCAGCAATCACTGTGCGATTGGTGGGGTACACCCCGGACAGGTCGCAAGTCCATCACAGGGACACATAGAGACAAACGAGACAAACTACCATTCACTCTCTCACTCACACCTAGGGACAATTTAGAGTTACCAATCAGTCTAACATGCATGTTTTTGGTCTGTGGGAGGAAACTGGAGTACCCAGAGAAAACCCACACATACATGGAGAGAACATGCAAACTCCACCCAGAAAGGCCCCCAGATCTGGGATTTGAACCAGCAACCTTCTCTCTGAGAAGCAACAGCTCTACCAGCTGCATCACTGTGCTGCACCAAAAGGGCATCCATCATAAAAACAATTGCCAAGTCTTTGTGCGAGTTAGTTCACTGTGGCGACCTCTGAAGGAGAGGCCAACCAAAAGAAGACGTAAAATAAATTGTTGAACTGTGTCAATACTAAAGTGACTAGATCAGTACTTGGGTTTGTTTTTACCCTCATACATCGCTCATGTTCCAAAAACATCATTCTGCACTGGAGGAGCCATCAAGAGGCAAGGTTACATGTGCACTACCAGTTTGATCAAGAAAGCTCATCAGAGACTCTACTTCCTCAGACGGCTGAGACGAGCTTGTCTGGGAAGCTCAGTCCTCACCTCCTTCTACAGGTGTGCAGTGGAGAGCATCCTGTGCTCCACCATCAACGTGTGGCATGGAGGCTGAACAGCTGCAGAAAGAAAAGCTTTGCAGAGAGTGGTGAAGGCTGCACAGAAGTCTGTCAGAGTCAAGCTTCCCGTCATCACAGACATCTACACCTCTAGATGCAAGAAGAGGGCCACCTGAATCACGAAGGACCCCACTCACCCAGCACACACAATTTTTGACCCACTCCCCTCAGAGGTTAAGGAGCATTAAGTGTAGAACCACTAGACTGAGGAACAGCTTCTACACTGAGGCTGTTAGACTCATGAATCTCTGGCCAGGATAATCACAGTGAAATATCACATCATGTTGCTGCTGATTTATTTCATGTTACTGTGTTCATTCGTGCTCATCTGCTCACACAGAATCATGTTCGTGCTGCTGTTCGGTGTACATTTTTATGCCATTAGTGCTTAGCATATTTTTAGTTGATGTTTTTCTTGGTTCATATATTGGATCTTATTGCTGTTTTTCTTCTACATTTCTATTGTTGGATGTAACTGGGACCCTGTGTGCACAATTTCATTCCACCACATGTACCACATGTGGTGCAAATGACAACGAAACTCTGACTCTCTGACACACTGTCCCATACAAGTATATGTCAGATATTTTTTTTGGCTCTGATTGCACAATAACTTCAGAATCATACATGCTAACACGTGTATCATCTATATTAACTTAAACACAACATGCTGTGTATGACATCACATTTACTTCTGCACATGCCAGTCACCTCAAAATTGTAACAGGTTCACACTTAAATCTGATGGCAGCTGTATTTTAATGATGATGTGAATGACCACGCAAAAAAACAAACAAAAAAACAACACAAATCTGAGCAAAAAGTATTAAGACCTTTAGTGTGAACATAGCAATAGCCATCAATGAGGGCTCTAATGGGAAGTGATAGCTTGAGGAATCCTGTTTATATCCAGATTATTGTCAGCATGACTTTTACTAAATTACTGTTGGGCACAGAATTGCATTGCACTAACTGTATTCATGTTTAGGGTCTATTTATGGAGACAAAAATTGACGTATTATGCATGATTTATTTGTTGAAAAAGTAAACAGGAGTATCCAACAGAGATATGTCATGTATAATTGAAGAAAACATAATGTTGTAATTAGTTGTCCCAATAAGCAATTCTACACTTTCTTGCTTTGGATTGGCAAACTTTGTTTAAAAATTCATCTTTTTGAATTTTAAGATGTAAGTTAGAATTTGATATTATATATATATAAAAAAAAAAAAGGTTTTGAACATCACAGCAAAATAATAAAGTCCATGCGCAATAATCCAGGTATACATTCGAACATTTTTCAGTCAGATCATCTGGACAGTTTCTTTTTTTTTTTGTGCTGAAACGTTTCGCCTTTGGTCCAGAAGACTTCATCAGTCAAAGAAACACACAACAAAACTGATTCTTCCCCCAACAGCTTACTCCAAAGCGGAACAAACCAGTTCTGCTTGTGATAAGATGGTCTCTTTGGTACGCCCCCTCCTCCATTGCTGGGCCTCTTACTTGTTGACTGGCTTGTCAAACTGGTTGAAAACAACAAAGTCCATGCTCAATAATCCAGGTATACAATCCAACATTTTTCAGTCAGGTCATCTGGACAGAATCAGTTTTGTTGTGTGTTTCCTTGACTGATGAAGCCTTCCAGACCGAAGGCTAACGTTTCAGCACAAAAAAAAAAAAAAGAAACTGTCCAGATGACCTGACTGAAAAATTTTGGACAGCAAAATAATATTTGGCATTTTGAAGAAAGATAACTTTTAAATCCTCTCTGACATATGGTATATTTTCCATATGTGACGAGTAAAGTTAATAGAAAACCATGAACGGAATTGGGCTGCAAATTTTTGTAAACACTACATAAGTCAAAATTACCTCAATGTTACCTTCTTTTCCTATTCGTGTGTTTGGGTATTAATTTTTTCCAGAGATATTTCTCTTTTTCACTTTTGTGATTGACTTTTCACTGGTGTGACTGTGTCTCTTCTTCTTGTGACAGCTGTAGGTGTTTTCCATCCTTAGATAGATGCACCTAATGTTCTCCCTGACTGCTGTTAGGCAGATGTTTGACATGTGTCCACTGTGGAAACTCTGTTTTGACTGGTGGTGTGTGAAAGAAGCCTAATGCAGTGAAAGAAGGCCATGTGTTGCATGCAGACTGTCAGGCATTAGCACAGTTGTTAAAACCTTTTTCTATTCTTCTTTTATTGCTTTTCATAAACTAGTGTTTCAATGCACTGTGTCCTGAGCATTCATGTTTAATTGTGTGGTTGTTAATCCATATTTTTTGTTATATTTTTGTTTATTCCAAGACAACATTGTTGTGGTGTATTAACCCAAACAATCTGCTTACATAT
>NC_056498.1:12531917-12544634 GCF_014905685.2 Nematolebias whitei
ATATTGTCATATTAAATATTAAATCAAATAATTGCTTAGTATTTCATAAATGAATGCAAATCTCCGACTGCTTCTCATGCCTGAGCTTTAAACTCAGATCATCTTATCATGAGAATGCGTTCAACAAATATATATATATATATATATAATTTTTTGAATTGGGAGTGATGGAACAGAGCTTAGGAAAGGTGAGCCTTTGAATGAAAGATTCTAAATACCTCTAAACTTAACATCAAAATGTGGGCAGAAAAGGGGAAGCACCCATACCTGCCCCCACCCTCATTCGCCCACAATGACCCTTGAACAAAGGCCTTAACACCCACCATCTCCTCCACTGGGCTCCCTAGATGACAGCTGTCTGCCCCACACATGTGGTCTGTGGTCAGGATGGACATCTGGCATAAAAACAATTGCCAGGAATACATGCAAATCCATTTGATGTGGCAAACACTCAAGAAGGAAGCAGCCCCCACCCCACCCCTAAAAATAATGTACAGTGTATACATATAGACAGAGACAGAAATTGAGAGAGAGCCTTGGTCCCCATCTCACCTCCAGTCACATGCTGAGCACTGGCTCACCACAAGGCTGTGTGCTGAGCCCCCTCCTGTATTGTATCTACACTCATGACTACAGACCAGCCCACAACAACAACGTCGTTGTCAAATTTGTTCATGACACCACAGTGGTCACTCATCCTAAAGGTAGATGAGGCAGCTTATTTGAAGAAAGTATTGAAGCTTGTAGCGTGGTGTTCAACAAAAAACTTGGCTCTGAACACCAAGAAAATCAAGATCACAGGCTTCAGGTAGTACAGCACTGACTCAGCCCCCCTCTACATCAACAGTGAGTGTGTGGAGAGCACAGAATGTCATAATTTCAGCTCTCTTTGTCCAGCTGCACTCTCAGCCATGCCCACTTCTTCAGTCTGCACAGAGATCACCTGATCAGCTAATCTTTGTGCAGAGCAGAGATCAGCGGATCAGCTGCAGGAGGAAGCTTCTCCCACATTCTCCCACACCTGTGTGGGCTGTACACAGGTGCTATATAATTTAAAATTATTAATTTCAAATAAAAATATCCATTCCAATTGTGCGGCTCATCCATCAATCAGCCATTGTGTGTCTTGTCCAATCTTACTTTAAATAAACCACGATAGAGCGAGTCCACAATAAACGAACCGCAAAGTAGCGAGGGACTACTGTATAATATTTTCTGTTTCTTTACTGTCATGATGAATTATCTTAAATGTTTCCATGATCCTTTCTCTACATTATAATCATTCTTGATGTGACTATTGGTATGAAGATAACAGAGAGGTCTTCTTTTATTATGTTGGAGACTTTTTAATGTTATGGTAGACACAGTGATTATTCCCTGTAAGAATCCCTGAGAAATGTTTACCAAAAGTGGCTCCCTGTGTGCAGCTGCTAGGTTCGGTTCTGACAAGACAAGGTGAAGGGGAGGGGCAGGCCCCTGATGAGTTCTCTACAAAACTAACCTTTTCAGTTTGGGAAGCCAGAACAGGTCAGAACTTCAGACAGGTGACGGCATTGATAAGTGCACACTTGTAAATGCATTGATCTTCTGTGAGTTGTTGGCTGTTCTCCAAAGCTTTGAAATAAATATGAAGAAGTCTACACCTGATCGTTTTGGGAATAACTTTTTTTTCTACCTAGATTTCAACCTGCTGCTGACCTTCTATCTGTCGTACTGCATGACAGTACTGTATGGTACAGCAGCTGTACCGTGACAGACAGGGAGAGGCTCCAGAGAGTAATAAATGCAGTACAGAAGATCATTGGATGCCCTCTCCCCTCCCTGATGGATATTTATATCTCCCACTGCCCGAGCAGAGCAAAACACATTATCAAGGACAGCTCTCACCCTGGTTTTGAACGGTTTGATCTGTTGCCCTCAGGAAGGTGCTATAGGTGCAGCAAAACAAAAACAGACTGACTCAAGAACAGTTTTTTTTTTTTTCTAAAAGCTATAACCATTCTGATCTCACACATGCACTGACTGCACAACCTAACTTTCCATACCCATGGACCTCTTCTACCCACCTGCTGTGCATTGTTTTAATATATTTAAATATCTAATTACTTAATTTATTGACAGTATTGCAGAATGTCATAATTCACCAATATCTGCAGAGTGTGAAATACCACTACTGTTTTCAATGCAATACCGCTACTGTTTTTTGTATGTGTGTGTGTGTGTGTGTGTAATACCACTAATTCTGTTTTAGCATACATATATAGCTACATAGAAACATAGATACATAGAAACATACATACATACACACAAATACATTGTATTTATTTTTACCTTTTGTTTGTGTATATGTTTTCACTGTGAGAGGAGTTGTTTTTAATCTAATTGTACATGGGTATAGTGATGATAAAATACATTTGTGCCTTTATATACAGTATATGCAAACATCTGATTTCAACTCTATTGTCTAGCCTGGAGGAGTTCATGTTTCCATCACTGTTTTGCTTCTTTACATTCCTGTTTTCAATCTGTCTGCAGGTAAAGAAGAATCTGTCGCCACCTTCAAGGGCAACGAGTTCTTCTGCTACGATCTGTCCCTGACACCAATCCAGAGCAGCACTGACGAGATTACGCTTTCCTTCCGAACACTGCAACGCAACGGCCTCATGCTGCACACTGGCAAGTCGGCCGATTACGTCAACCTTTCTCTGAAGAGTGGCGCGGTTTGGCTGGTCATCAACCTGGGCTCAGGGGCCTTTGAAGCCCTCGTTGAGCCTGTCAATGGCAAGTTTAACGACAATGCCTGGCATGACGTACGCGTCACCCGCAACCTGCGCCAGGTAAACACTGCCTACACAGTTCAAGGCTTCTGCTTCTGTCACTTCAATTTATTTTCTGGTTTTTTTTGCAGCAATATTTTTGCACATGGAGAACGCTGGGAGTTCCTGCTTTTCTCTTTTACAATATATGGTGTTCTTTCCCATAATAACAAATGCTTCTCTTTTTTCAGGCTGAAGTTTAACAGAATGACATTGTTTGTTAATTTAATATTTTCTATAGTTTCATGTTTGGATAAAGTGACCAACAATCATTTTCACATTTTAACAAGTCAATTCCAAACCCGTACTGAGCTGCAAATCTTAAATTCAATGCAACTTTAACCATTAAAATGTCTCAATACGTTGTTTTAGGGTGACACTGTGGCACAATGGTTAGAGTTCTTGTTTCTCGGCAAGAAGGTTGCAAATATCACTTCCTGACCTTTCTAGGTGACGTGTGTATGTTCTTCCTGCATGTATGGATTTTCCAGTTTCTTTCTATAGACCAAAAACATACACATCAGGTTAACTGGTAATTCAAAATTGTCCCTAATTGTGGATGAGAGTGAGAATGGTTGCTTTTCTCATTTGTCTCTACCTGGCCCTGTGATGGACTGGAGACCTGTCCAGGATGTACCCCCCTCTCACACAGTGACTGCTGGAGATAGGCACTAGATCCCTGTGACTTGGAAAAGATAAGCTGGTAAAGAAAATTAATGGATGGACATTGTTTTGTTGTCCTTTTTAAACCCAAACAAACAGTGTGCTGCCCTGTATGTATGCGCACGATGTACTCAGCTGTACAAATGGAATGCGCCCTAATTTATCAGAGGTGACAGTGCACTTACATCCTTTGTGAGCAAATGCACATATTCTTACAGACCCTTAATGGAAAACAAAAGAGCAACACAAACACAAATGTCTTTGTGCACGGCAGTGAACCTGTTGGTGATCTTCTTGGAATGTAGTGCACTTAACCATGGCTGCTTGTTCCGTTTCAACAAATGCCCAGCAGAACGGAAAGATCTCTCCCCATGTTCTGCCCCTCCCTCAGTAGGCACCAAGTCATCTATTGGCAGGTGCAGATACCAGCAGGGAGATACAATCAATTTCACTTACACTTGCCGTGCTTACTTCTTCACATTTTTGGGATAAATGTAATTGGAATGAATGGCTTGTCACTACTAATAATGGAGAATTCTAAGCAGCACAGAATGCAAAAAAAAAAAAAAAACACCTAATGTGAATGCATTGGCGAAAAGATGGTGAATCAGCTTCTTTGAGTGTCTGCAAAAAAACATTATCGTGAAGTTTAGTGGGGGTGGTACAGTACCGCAGTTAATAGAGCTGTTGCCTCTCAGCGAGAAGGTCGCCGATTCAAATCCTGGCCGGGGACCTTTCTGGGTGGAGTTTGCATGTTCTCTCTGTGCATGCGTGGGTTTTCCCATGGCACTCCGATTTCCTCCCACAGACCAAAAACATGCATGTTAGGCTGATTGGTAACTCTAAATTGTCGCTAGGTGTGAGTGAGAGAGTGAATGGTTGTTTATCTCATTTCTCTCTGTGTCCCTGTGATGGACTGGAAACCTGTCCAGGGTGTACCCTGCTTCTCGCACAGTGACTGCTGGACATGGTCACCAGTGGCCCTGTGATCTGAAAAGAAAGAAGCGGGTACGGATTACGGATGGATGGATGAAGTTTAGGACAAAAATATCACAAAGTATCAAGAGTTGCTCTTTATAGAACCTGAAAAATGTTCTCATCGTCAAAAATGGAAGACTACAATACTTCATAAAACATGCGTAACTTGGGTTTAGACATAGTAATCGTTGAGATGATATTTCTTAGCATACATCTTTTTTTTTCTTTTTTTTAAGATTAAATAGATTATCATACAGACTAGAGTTGCAGAACTGTTTCACCATCCCAGAAACACATACAAACCCAGTTGGCGTTGAATGTGGAGCAGTGTGAGATCAACAGAGTGAGACTAGTCTAATGAGTTTGAGAAGCCAACACAGTTTTAAAGATTTACAGCATGAGGCAATCCACCTACCACCAACTGCACCATAATGATCATTAGGCAAATGTGTTACAGACTCAAATGAAACTACTAATATTTAAATTATCGTCTGTTTATCTGACCATTTATCTTTTAGTTTTGACTGTTGACTTAATACTTTCACATTTTATTTTAAAGATTTTGACCATGAATACATACTCTTACCAGTACCAACATATATTGGTAACATGTTTGTGAAGTATGACATCCTACCTAGAACACCTTCACATTGGATGATGACTCCATAATGATTTAATAATCCCAGAACACAGATGATTTTTGCAGGATCTTGACAGTGTCTTCATGGGTGTACTAAAAATTAAAGGCTACATATTACCAATTTGGTAAGTACTGGGGGGAGATTTTCCAAATGTCCTGTGACCCAACAACATTTTAACAGTTTGTGAAAGTCATGGAGAACACAGTGAGATCACAGTCCACAGTGAAGAGGTCGTAGAATTAAAATTTGAACACTATCAAAAGTTGTATTATTTACAACGGAGCTTTAGGGTCACACTAAGAAAAAAGAAACAAAAGGAAAAGTCATAAAATTATGAGAATAACGTCATAGAATTACGAGAAATGTTATAGAATTACGAGAATAAAGTTGTATGAGAATTTTCTTTTTTTTTTTTTTACAGCTGTTGTTATTATTATTTTTTTTTTCCACGAGTCGGATCTACGATGCGACCTGTCACTCAATCTATTAGGCATGTCAGCAAATGACCAATCTAAAGCTAAATGCTCCTTACCTGCAGAGAGCTGCGCTGCAGTCCATCAGAGTAATCAAAGTCCTGATACTGATAATAATCTGATGCTGATGTGCTAACAGATTACACAGTATGGCTCACTGAGCACCATCTTCAAACAGAAACAAAAATGAAAGTCATGACGTAATGATGTCACATTTATGCATACAAGAAGCAGCATACAAAAACACAACAGTAGGTGGCAGTATTGGAACACACTTTTGAGTAAGAGCGTCAATAACAATAACGTTTAACAAACATTCTTCATTTCACCACTGTTAAAATGTGGTAAACCTGCTTTATCGTGCCGGAGTTTGGATAATATTACGACTCATTTAGCTTCGGATTGGTCATTTGCTGACACGCCTACTGGATTGATTGACAGGTTGCATTGTGAATCCGACTCGTGGAAAAAAAGAATGACAGCTGTAAAATAAATATTTATTATTTAGACTTTATTCTCGTAATATTAAGACTTTGTTCAACTTTATTCTTGTAATTTTACGACTTTATTCTCGTAATTTTATGGCTTTAATTATTGTTTTTTAGCGTTGAATTGTTTTTTTAGGGTTTTTTTTGCGTGGCCCTAAAGCTCTGTCGTAATTATTTCATCTAGATATTGCATTTAACTAAAATATCTTTAACTGAAATTTTTGCAGATTTTATTAATTGTCCGATTTTATTAGATTTAATTATGTTTATCAAAATATTAAATAAGTATATCTATAAATTAATAAATACAATATAATATGATACAATAACCAAGGGAATACACAGAACGTATTGATCATCAGATTAGGATACTTAGTCCGTGAGTTGTTTCAGAATTAACCACCCATATCATGTTGCCCAGGTGAACTCCATTAAATCAGATTGCAGCTTGAGTCTCCAGTGGATCATTACAATTGACTTAAAAGGCACCCTAACTGTTAAATAGCTGTTGCAATTTATACCGGATTGTCCCCGGAAAGAGAGACAGGAAGAGATGGGCATCAATGGCACTGTCCTATTTTGACCCAATATTTGCTGACATGCTAATAGTTTGTCAGTAAATAATCAATGATTCAATTCAATTCAGTTTATTTATATAGCGCCAAATCCCAACAAAGTTGTCTCAGGACACTATACAGGAACATTTACATAAAAGCCAATTAGTAAAGTTCTCTATCTAAGGAATCCAGCAGACAAGATGAATCTGAATGAGCAGTGATCATTTGCATGAAGTGCAATAAAATAATGCATTTATATCATATGGAACTGAGATAAACCCAAAAACATCCCTGCCTTAATCAAAGAGTTTACAAAACTAACAAATGCAGAAAACTGCAAATGTGGCAAATTTTTATTACATTGTATTTCATTTTGGTATTTAACATTGATAGTTCACGTCACTCAAAATGTAAGGAAACAGTCACTCGCAAAAGTAGTGACCACATCTTGGAGCACAACCAATTTGGAGACAAGTTTTATGCAGCCAGACATCACATGCAAAAGATGAATTTGACGGCCACTGAATGACAAGTACTGTTAAAGTTGCTTTGCAACTTATCCTTGAAAGAATACTTGTAAATAAGCAAGGAAATTTGACCAACATTGCTTTCCGATTAGGTGAATTAAATATAGAACTTTTGACACAACAGAGTAAACCAAACCCAGTAAGTTATCAGTTTTAACCAAATACCTGCTCCAAGAGAGGAGACTGAATGAGAGCAGCATCAAACACAACCACAAGCAAGACATAGAGAAGTATTTAAATCTGATTTAAACTCAGCAGTGTTGATTATAATATACAACAAAACAATTTTCCAAAATCCTGCTGAACTGATCAAAAATGCTTAGTATCTAACAAGTCATAAAGAGGTTTTAGGGCTGAAAGCATTGATCTTGTAAAGAGCTATAATGCTTTACCACACCTTGAAAATAAAGTATTTTTATTTCTAAAAATTATATGCAACCAACTCTGTATATAATTCCACCCCCACAGCCTAGTTGGCATCGATAAGGGAACCAACCTGTAGATGTAGAGAACAATCATATTGTACCAAACTGTTGAAATGTTTGTTTCTTTTGTAAAGGTGAACAATTGATTTTTCATTTCTACAGTGGTTTTTTTTTAATGATTTTTTTTTTTTTCATGGATGTAAATGCGCTATCGTCTGAAATACCCAGTAGTCTGCAAGAGGAGTACTGGATGCCAGATGAGGCTTTAATGCAACCACAATGGTCTCTGAAGTCTCATTCGCTTTATATCTACTCTTCCTAATGGCTCTTGCAACATCGTCCATATCTACAGCTGCACGAGTGAGCTCCAAAACAAGTAAAGCCTCTGAGCTATCTCTTCCTTTTTTCCTGTGTGTATGCTCACTGTCTTTATCAACAAAACCTATGAATTTGTCAGCTTTGTGCAGGATAAAATGAAGCAGACAGAATTAGGCGAGGTGATAGGGAGACACTGCCAAGACCAAAGAGAGGAAGGCTGTGGGAGGGAGGAATGCCTTAAAAATGTCCATAGGTTTAGAGCTCCTCTTGGTGGTCACTGATAGCACTGCAAGTGTATTTTTGATCTGAATGGGTCACACTAATTCTTGTGGTATACGTTTGATAGGCAGGTAAGCATACTTGTCTTGACCTTTTATCGGTGCAAGTCTCTTCCCACAGCGCATGCACACACCGGTTAGCATAAACATCAAGACACCCTCTTCTGTGCCTCCCCTCTCCCTCTGCTTGCCCCCAACATGATGTGCTATTATGGACATGTTGCAGACATCAGTGTTGTGACCATTCTCTCCCATGGGACTTCATACACTGTCTAAACATGCTGCAGAAAGATGAGCACCAGAGGCAAATATGCTAATCCTTATGTCAGTGGTGTCAGAGGTAATGCATCTGGAGCACAGCAGCAAAACAATGCGCTGGTGAAATGGGTCAGATAATAAGCATTCAGTCGCACATTGTTTGGTCTATGTCAAGAAGCTTGGTGCCAATCTTACTGGATGCAGAGTCTTAAGTTCATGCAAAAGCTGCTTGTCCAAAAGCTGCTCATCATTTTTTTTTTTTAAGCTAAGTTCCAAAAAGAGTGAAATACCATCAGAAGAAGACATTTTTGGAGTCAGAACTTCTATGTCAGGTCAGTCAGTTTTGTGCTGCACGCACTCAAAGAAGAGAACTTCACAGCTGGCAATGACTACAGTTAACAAGCTTCAATTTGAGAAATGTTAATGGAGTTTTCTTAGTTTGGGTGTTGTTAGATATTTTAAGACTCTTGGCCGATACACGTTTGTTTATGTATGGATGAATAGCATCCTCCTATGTCATACCAGAGTCCCAGAACTCCTAAACTGAAGCAAACGTAAAAACAAAGAAGAAAATAAAATGTAACTATATGTACAACTGGTCTCAGTGCAACAAGTGCAAAATCAACAGAAAAAATATAAATTACCTCAATAAAGGTAAAAGGACAGCAAATAGGTCTCATGTGGCCTGGAATCACTTACTATTAACTTTGACAGGAACCCATTTTTTTCCAAGGTAACCTGATGTATTCTTTGGAAGAAAGAAAGGATCCCTGATGTCTTTTGAAGGAAACCAACTACATTTGTTTCATTATTTCTGTTCAGTCATGGCTGAATTTTGAATTTGTTTAGTTTATGAATCCACTTTAACTGTACTTTTACCAATTCTACAAAAAAATGTTTCTGATCATAGATTTTGTTCTATGATTTCATGACAAAGTAGATTAAAAATTGTGATTTTATTAAAAGAAAACAAGGATTTTGATGAAAACACATTTGATTTATGTCACATCTTTTCAGCAAACCTCAGCACACATTCTCAAACAGCTTGAGATGCCTGAAGTCTCATGACAAAGCTTTATTGATTATTATTCCATGAACTGATTAAGATTAGGTGGTATGCATTAACATTTCTGAATAAAAAAAAAAAACATAGCAGTGGCAGTTGTGTTTACTAAAGTGCAATACACGTCTTTGGTATCCGTTTTCTTTAATTTCATCTACTATTGTGTAACAAAAAACAAATAAACATGTTTTTTTTTTAAACTGTCACTGGAGTTTGCTTGTCAAACCACATTATAAATGTGCATTGATTGCAAAACCACAGCAGCACAAAAGCAGTACAACTGGGATTTTGTGCAGTAGCCTCCCACTAACTTTAATATTTGTATTAGTTTTGCATTCTCCCATTGCAAATTATTTTGACATTATTACAATTCAAATGGCACAGTGGTTCAGTTGGTAGAGCTGTTGCCTCTCAGCAAGAAGGTCGCCGTTTCAAATCCTGGCCCAGGAACTTTCTGGGTGGAGTTTGCATGTTCTCTCTGTGCATGCGTGGGTTTTCAACTGGTACTCCAGTTTCCTCCCACAAACCAAAAACATGCATGTTAGACTGACTGGTAACTCTAAATTGTCCCTAGGTGTGAGAGAGAAAGTGGATGGTTGTTTGTCTCGTTTGTCTCTATGTGGCCCTGTGATGAACTGGAGACCTGTCCAGGGTGTCCCCCGCCTCTCACACAGTGATAGGATATGGGCACCAGTGACCCTAGTGAACCAAAATGGAAGAAGCAGGTAAAAGATAATGGATGGGTTAATACAATGCATTTTTGTTTTCTTCCATTTCTTCAACCAAAAATAAATAAGCACTTATTTACATACATTTTTTTTTTTTATTGCTGCCTTTTATTTTTCAATGTTTTTCTAACAGAGTGATTTTGTGCTCTGCAAGACGATACACCAGCAGTAAGAGCAAACCAGACACACACTCCAATACGAGACGCGTATTCATTTTTGTTGTTTTTTTTTACTTTTATTTGGAGAAGCAGGAGGGACCTGAGTTTACAGCACAGGTGGGGAAATGAAGCATATCGTTGCAATGAAACTTTAAGTAACTGAGCAGTGGGAGGATCTGTGCAGAGAGGGAAGAGAAACAGCAGTTTGTTCTCTTCGGCTCAGAACAGAGACAAACTTTCTTTGAATTCCCCAATGTGATTTTACAGCCAGTACGTATAAAAACTATAGTGTCATATATCTGGGTCAGTGGCTTGTTCACTGTCCAGAGAGACAAAAAGACCTTTGACCTCAATATATGTTTTTATATTCCTTCTTGGATCACCAATACCCTTTTCTCTTGTTTGTTCTCTCCCCATTTCTATCAGATGCCTTCTCGACTCTGTCCCTCTCCTTTCTTGTTGCCACTCATGCCCTTTAGTTTCCAGAGAACTTGACCCAAGTGGCTTCATGGTTAGTGACAGGATCAAACTTGTGGTTTTATATTCTTTTTTACAATAGTTCTAAATGTATAGATGTGTTGGATGAGTGTTGCTCTAGAGTTCAGGTTGCTCACTAGACTTATTATTAACTATTTGACTGTGACAGTTTGTTTTGAGAATCATTTCATTTTCAGTTATAGTATGCTATATATATAGTACGCACAGTGATTGCTGGACATGGGTGCCAGCGACCCCCGTGACCCAAAATGGAATAAGCGGGTAAAGATAATGGATGGATGATTGTTTTGTCCAGTGAGTGTTTGCATTTACTCTTATCACTTGCATTGCATTTGCATTGTGCAGCATTGTATTTTTGGAACAGGAGTCATGAAGGAACCAAGAAGGTAAAAGCAAAATGAAGTACTGATCCCATTACGTTAGTATCGATAAGGTCTGATACTAACCTTAGTATCATACATTGCTAAAAATTCTCAGTCATCCAAGAATTGGGAAAGTAAAAGAACAAACATGAAACAACTGGATTTTCTTCCTGTAGCTGAAGACATGCGGCTTTCCAAGATTAATAAATATTAATACTGGGATCGATCAGCTCATTCCCACACTGACATAAAAGTTAGACGAACTGCAGCAGGACCGTTCAGACTGAGGTCACTTTGAAAAACACTGAATATGCATTTGATTCAGTACCAGATATGAAAAAGACCTGGGTCAGATTCAAAAATTAACAAACAAACAAAAAAGGATTCGTCACGTTGAGAGTCAGTGAATGTAGCTATAGATAGACAATGAACCTGAGAATCTAGGTGTAGGTAATTACCAATCCATTTGTTTTGTGTTTTCACATTAGATTTTAATTGTCCATTGCCATTTCTTGCTTTAAGTTTTGTCCAAACTATTATTATTTTTTTTTATGCTTCAAAGCAAAGAAAGAAACATTTCCCGTTTAGAATGTATCAGTGTTTTGTTTGTCTTTTAAGTCTTGTAGGGAAAAGTTAACAGCTCAAATGTTATGATTAAGATGAAACAGAATGATTCTTTAGATTTTGCTTTTATAGCTATCGACACCATCTGCTATCTTAGAGCCTTTATATATCCATCCATTATCTTTACCCGCTTATTCCATTTTGGGTCACGGGGGTCGCTGGTGCCCATGTCCAGCAATCACTGTGCGAGGGGCGGGGTACACCCTGGACGGGTCGCAAGTCCATCACAGGGCCACATAGAGACAAACAAACATTCACTCTCTCACTCACAACTAGGGACAATTTAGAGTTACCAATCAGCCTAACATGCATGTTTTTGGACTGTGGGAGGAAACCGGAGCACCCAGAGAAAACCCACGCATGCACGGAGAGAACATGCAAACTCCAACCAGAAAGGCCCCCGGACCGGGGTTTGAACCAAGGACCTGCTCGCTGAGAGGCAACAGTGCTTATCACTGAGCCATTGTGCTGCAAAATCATGTACATGTATTAGTATACATGTATATGTACATATACATGTACATGTACATATACATATATACATGTACATACAATGAGAGTTAGCCTGTGCATCTTCCTGGTGGTTGGTGTTTTATTTGTGTAGGGACGTTTCAATACCATCTATATATTTATGATTCTTTTATAAAAGCAGCTGATGAGAAAGTTTTGAGTCCTAGACAAATTTCCCCAAATACATAATAACCTTTAATATGTAGTTTCAATTCTGATTAGAGCATATTGTTTTTCCCCATATATTGGAAAAATTTATGTGGTTTTTGAAGATCGAGCATCTGTCCATAATTATTTTTAAAACATTGTACATTTTACAAAAAGCAGAAAAAATAATAAATAAATAAATATA
>NC_056498.1:12544734-12548244 GCF_014905685.2 Nematolebias whitei
TGGAAATTCCACCAGCCGCCACTGCTCCAGTCTCCTCACATGTAAGATGTGACTTCAGTAGATGTTTCTAGTGGACACTGCAGATCCATCTTTGTCATGAGAGAGGAAGTGAGAGCTCACATTTAAAACGGCAATTTTGGAAATGTATTTAAACTCGATTGTGATTCAAAGACGCTTTCTTGAACCCACGTGTTGGGGAGGCTAATAAAACCTTATGCAATACAGATAAGACAGGAGAAAAAAAAAAAAACAACAGCTTTGGACTGAACTCTAAAAACGACCGTGACACCAGGTGTTTGTGAACACATGTATTGTGTCAGCGGTGAAAATGATTACAGGGTCATATGAATTGCATGACATATTTTCAGCTTTTGTGATTGTGTGGAAAATCTTGAGATGAGAGCGTGGCACCTGACAACCTGAGTGGAAGAAGTCAAGGATAAGGAAAATGAAAGCTTCAATGACAAACCTGTGTGTTTTTTTTTGTTTGTCTTTTTTTTTTGGGGGGGGGGGGGTGTTGTTGTGTGTGCACAGCTACAGTCTCAGATTTATTTATCTGAACAATTTAAATGTCACAGATGTGTCTGCATGTACAACGTGTATGTCAGTATCAGTGTGGTCAAAAACATCATATTTTTTTCTGCACAGTCATCATTTTCCAATTCTTTTGAATCTATGGTTGACTTGAATATGCTAATTTGGACCCTATATTAGAATAAGGAGTAATTGTAAAACATTGAAAAACCAAGTGGGCAGCACGGTGGCGCAACTGCTAGAGCTGCTGCCTCTCAGCGAACAGGTCCCTGGTTCAAACCCCGTTCCAGGGGCCTTTCTGGGTGGAGTTTGCATGTTCTCTCCGTGCATGCGTGGGTTTTCTCCGGGTACTCCGGTTTCCTCCCACAGACCAAAAACATGCATGTTAGGCTGATTGGTAACTCTAAATTGTCCCTAGGTGTGAGTGAGAGAGTGAATGATTGTTTGTCTCGTTTGTCTCTATGTGTCCCTGTGATGGACTTGCGACCCGTCCAGGGTGTATCCCGCCCCTCGCACAGTGACTGCTGGACATGGGCACCAGCGACCCCCGTGACCCAAAATGGAATAAACGGGTAAAGATAATGGATGGATGAAAAACTAAGTGAACAAAATAGATTATCGGTAATATTAGCTACTAATAAGGAACTAAATGATTGTGTTTATGCTTCCAATTGGACCAATTTCTATGGTTTGAGACTCAGAATCTAAAAGGTAGTATTGAGGGTCTACTTTTGTACTGTTGTGTTTGGGTTTTACTGTAATAATCAAATTAAAAAATATTTCTACGTTCCTTTTTATTGGTCATTATGTGACTTTCCAGACTATGTCTTCTTGAAAATTGATAAAAAAAACAAACAGAGTAATCACATTACATGAGTACGATTTTAGATTTTGGAAATTTCAACACATTCTCAGCTAGTAATGTGTTCATTACTAGGATTTAGGAATTATTTCTTACTTAGTACCATATTTTCCAACATATAAGTCACAGTTTTAAGCATTGATTTGTCAGTCCTGCGACTTATATGCCGACGCAACTTATATACATTTTGTTCCTTTTCATGATGCTTTTTGACTGATGCAACTTATACGCAAAAAAATATGTCAATCTTACTTAGGAATATGGTTATCTTACTTAGGAATCCCTGGATGCTGCAAAGTGGTAATCATTGCCTTACCAATAGATAATCATTAACTATTAACCAAATTTATATTGTGGTTGGACATGTGGTGGGGGAATAAGATGGAGGGTGTAAGAATCAAAACAATTTTGTTTTCCATTTTTGCCTTTCAGTTACTATTTAAAGCAAAATGCTAACGTCTCAATGTTCAGTAACAACAACAAAAAAAAGTTAAGTTTTGAAATGTCAGGGACCAATTCAAATCAATTCAATTTATTTATATGGTGCCCAGAAGTCGTCTCAGGGCACTGTACACAATCATTAAAATATATTATAAAAGTCAGTTAGTAAAGTTATCTATCTATGGATGACTTGCTACTCACAGAAACAGCCTGAAGACATCCTGGCCAAAATGGTTCAGAAAAAAAAAAGTAAACTCAATCATCCAGGTAGATGAATCACAATTTTTTTTTAAATCGTCATCAGTAGTTTCTTTTTGGGAGATACGTTTCATCTTTCATCCGAAAGACTTCATCAGTCTGAGGCCTGCCACCAAGAACTGTCTTATAAAAAAGCACTTCATTGTTTCAATGTGTTTCCTCGGGCTGTTTCTGTGAGATGCAGTTTGACCATCAGGCCTAAAAAATTGGATTGTTGTGCATGATGGTTGGTTGTTTTGGATGGGTGGTCCCTGTTTTACATGTGTGGGGCTGGTTTCTGGGAATTACACAGCGTGCTGGCTTGAAACACATCAATGAGAGGCAGACTCTCACTGGTACATTTTCATCTTTAAGTCACTTCTTGGTCTGTTGCCTTCATACATCTCCTCCTACATGTCACTCCGTGAGTGCAGCTACAGCGTGCCCTCTCCAGACATTATTACCTGCAGTGTTCCCTCAGTGCGGACTGAACTAGGAAAAATTACCTTCTCCTACTCCGCTCCTGTTTCCTGGAATACGTTGCAAAAAGATCTGAAGCTCTTGACCTTGACTTTCTAAGAGATTTTAAACAACTGCTAAGTTCATGGCAAAAAAACAAAACAAAAAAAAACAAAACAATGTAGACATATTCCTGTTTTTAGTATTTTATATTGCTTTATATCGCTTTATTTAAATTATCATTTTGTATGACTTTTTTATGATTGTCTATTGTTGTTTGCACCCCATCTGTGATCTTTGTTTCAAACAGGTCTCTCTTGCAAATGAGTCCTCATGGCTCAATGAGACTAGCCTGTATAAATGAATGCTGGATGAATCTAAGGGAGCCAGAAGATTGTGTTGACTCTTCACTTCATCACAGTCTCCCATCCTGAGCAAGTACAAAGGCAGCAGTGGAAAGGAAAAAAACACCCTTTTAACAGGAAAGAAAGCTCCAGTAGAACCAGGCTCCAGTAGAACCAGGCTCCAAACGAACGGCCATCTGCTTTGACTTGCTACCACTGACATGTTGCTGGTGAAGGTTCTCAGTCATCCAGGACATGATAAATAAAGTCCAGTTGTTTTTGTATTGAACATTTTTGAATTCACTGACATGTTGTACAAGGTATCAGTATTTTATTTTGGGATTAGTCCTGTTTTTGCTTTATATGCCCACTCTTGGTCTGATTATTAATTTCTTTAGCAACACCTACCAGATTTAGGGTACAATAGTGTTTAAATGGACTCCAACTGTTGAAGACTAATTCAATCTTGACTCAAAATGATGCATAAAAGACAATCGGTAGTTGAAAATCATGGCTTATGTAGTATGCATGGTTTCAAAAAAGCGTTCAAAACAAAAACAACTGGACTTTACTTGTAACAGAAGATGTTTCGCTCCTCATCCGAGGAGCTTTCTCAATTCAAAGAGCAGTGAG
>NC_056498.1:12548344-12553426 GCF_014905685.2 Nematolebias whitei
CGGGTGCTCCGGTTTCCTCCCACAGACCAAAAACATGCATGTTAGGCTGATTGGTAACTCTAAATTGTCCCTAGGTGTGAGTGAGAGAGTGAATGGTTGTTTGTCTCTAGGTTGTTTGTCTCTATGTGTCCCTGTGATGGACTTGCGACCCGTCCAGGGTGTACCCCGCCCCTCGCACAGTGATTGCTGGACATGGGCACCAGCGACCCCCGTGACCCAAAATGGAATAAGCGGGTAAAAATAATGGATAGATGGATGGATGGATGTAAGTGAGTGGTTTTAGTGGTGGGGCAGTGCCCTAGCTCCCCCTATTGACAAGCAGCCACTGGACTGGAGTATTATCTAAGTTACACTGAAAGTAATTATGTTGAACTTGGAAATAAGGTTTCTACATTTTTTTAATATAATGTATTGCTTCATGAAAAAGAAACCATCTTATCACAAGCAAAACTGGTTTGTTCCACTTTGGAGTAAGCTGTTGGAGGAAGAATCAGTTTTGTTGTGTGTTTCCTTGACTGATGAAGCCTTCCGGATCGAAGGCGAAACGTTTCAGCACAAAAAAAAAAAAAACTGTCCAGATGACCTGACTGAAAAATGTTGAGCAGAACACTTTCTATTTATTATTACTTATGTATTTTCTTAACCAAATGTGGAGCAATGAAACTGCAAAAAGTGTGTAATATTTGCATAGTGTCTTCAGACAGTGTATTCTCTGACAATAAACATAAATGGTTCCTTATTTAAGTTGATCAGTTTAAGTAAAAATTACATAATCAATGTTGATTTAGGGGAAAGTTAGAACATGTAATTATTCACAGACTGTTTTCAAGAAATATACATTTTCATTTACAACACATAAATCTATATAAGCAAAATCTGTCTGCTAATTTAAAGGAGGTGTTTTTATTCATTGAACCTTTATTTATACATGTTAGTCTCACTGAGTCATGAGGTCTCATTTTCAAGAGAGACCTGTTTTAGACACTAAGTACAGACAACAGTAATTCAACAAAAAGCAATTAAAATAAAATGAAATAAGTTATACAGTAGTGTATGTAGTCGTTTTTAGTGGGGATAACATTCCAGATCCCACCCCACCCCACCCCTGGCAATAAGTGAAATTTTCAAGGATCAAGGATTCAAGGTACTTTATTTGTCATTTGCATCCCATGTGGTACATGTGGTGAAACGAAGTTATGTGCACAGGGTCCCAGTTACATCCAACAATAAAATGTAAAAAAAAAACAGTAATAACATCTAAGATATGAACTAAGAAAAACATCAACTAAAAATATACACTAAGCACTAGTAGCATAAAAACATTACGCCGAACAGCAGCACGAACATGAGTTTCTGTGAGTAGATGAGCACGAATGAACACAGCAACATTATCAATTTTTCTATTGATATTATCAAATGTTTCAACACCCCTAAAGGAATTAAGGTGGGCAGCTTCAGTTCCTGTAGCAAGGTGTTCCATTTTACAGGAGCAGAGTAAGAAAAGGCCTTTTTGCAGAGATCAGTCCGCACTGAGGGAACACAGCAGGTAATGAAGGCCTGAGAGTGCACGCTGTAACTGCACTGACGACGTGACATGTAGGAGGAGATATGACAAGATATGACAAGAGTCAGGTTATTTCAAAACCTTCCACCAAGTGAATGACCATAATGAGCGAAGCAGTCATGACGTAATGGACATGCTTCGATCTGTGCACTGTAATATGGGGCAAACGACATTTGTTGAATCCTGGTGCTCTCATCAGCAACCTGTCAGGGCAGCTGAGGGTTTTTTTTTTTTTTCTTTTTTCCCCATGGCTCTTTAGATTCCTCACTGCTTGCTACTCTGAAAGCCCATTTGAGCGTGGGTAGGGATCGGCTCCATCGGTGACTTATGAACTGCCAGAGAGAGCATAAACACATAATGAGCTGTCCGGTCATTTCACGGAACTGTCTTCTGAAAGGGCCTGTTATCTAATAACAGATGAAATTAAATACAGATGTTATGAGTGAAAATAACACACTCCATAGTTTAGCAGATTGTAGAACCTTGTTTGGCGGCAACACTTAAAGTAATCATCGTCTGTGAACACTTATCAGTCTCACATATGGGGTGATATTTGACCCACTCTTCATCAAACAGTTGCTTTAGTTTATTGAGCATATATTTATTTTAGCACAGCTGTCTCCAGGACCAACCAAAGCATCTCACCCTTATTTCAAACAAGCTGAAGTCTAAACTTAAGCTGGACTGTTCCAACCTCTTGATTCTAGTACCATCTTGCTTGATCGTTAGTATAATGTGTTTGTGCCGATAAGATGTGTTGCATTTTTCATCACAGTGATCATAATAATTTGTCCCTCAATGTGGAGCAAAGAGGGGGAAATGGAGATACCCTCTGTATGCCCATCTATTCATGTTGTGAGCATGATGAATTAAAGTAACTTTTTAAACATGCAAATAAGTGAGGCACATACTTCCATTTAATTAAATAAAATAAATAAAATAAATAAAAACTGAATGCAATGATGTGGAGGTGCCAACATCTAATATTTTATTCAGAATAGAACACAAATCACAGATCAAAAGTTTAAACTGAGAGAATGTATCATTTTAAGGGAAAAATCTGTTGTTTCCAAATGTCATGGCGTCAACAAATCCCAAAAAAGTTGGGACAAGTCCATTTGTACCACTGTGTGGCATCCCCCCCTTCTTCTTACAACACTCAACAGACGTCTGGGGACAGAGGAGACCAGTTTCTCAAGTTTAGAAATAGGAATGCTCTCCCATTCATGTCTAATACAGGCCTCTAACTGTTCAATCGTCTTGGGCCTTCTTTGTCGCACCTTCCTCTTTATGATGCGCCAAATGTTCTCTATAGGTGAACGATCTGGACTGCAGGCTGGCCATTTCAGTACCCGGATCCTTCTCCTACGTAGCCATGATGTTGTGATTGCTGCAGAATGTGGTCTGGCATTATCGTGTTGTCTAGATGGGAGCATATGTTGTTCTAGAACCTGAACATAGTTCTCTGCATTAATGGTGCCTTTCCAGACATGCAAGCTGCTCATGCCACACGCGCTCATGCAACCCCATACCATCAGTGATGCAGGCTTCTGAACGGAGCATTGATAACAACTTGGGCTATCCTTGTCCTCTCTGGTCCGGATGACATGTTGTCCCAGTGTTCCATAAAGAACTTCAAATCGTGATTCATCTGACCACAGAACAGTCTTCCATTTTGCCACACTCCATTTTAAATGACCCCTGGCCCAGTGCAAACGTCTGAGCTTGTGGAGCTTGCTTAGAAATGGCTTCATCTTTGCACTGTAGAGTTTCAGCTGGCAACGGCAGATGGCACGGTGGATTGTGTTCACTGACGATGCTTTCTGGAAGTATTCCTGAGCCCATTCTGTTATTTCCTTGACAGTGGCATTCCTGTTTGAGGTGCAGTGACGTTTAAGGGCCCGGAGATCACGAGCATCCAGTAGAGTTTTACGGCCTTGATCCTTACGCACAGCGATTGTTCCAGATTCTCTGAATCTTTTGATGATGTTATGCACGGTTGATGATGATAACTTAAAAGTCTGCTATTTTACGCTGGGTAACACCTTTCTGGTATTGTTGCACTATCTTTCTGTGCAACAATGGTGGAATTGGTGATCCTCTTACCATCTTGGCTTCTGAGAGACACTGACACTCTGAGAAGCTCTTTTTATACCCAATCATGTTGTCAATTGACCTAATTAGTGTTAATTGGTCTTCCAGCTGTTCGTTATATGCTCAATTTCCTTTTTCCAGCCACTTATTGCTACTTGTCCCAACTTTTTTGGGATTTGTTGACACTGAAATTTTGAATCAACATGTTTTTCCTTTAAAATGTTACATTTACTCAGATTACACTTTTGATCTGTCATCTATGTTAAATTACAAATAAAATATTGACATTTGCCATCTCCACATGATTGCATTCAGTTTTTATTCACAATTTGTTTCGTGTCCCAACTTTTTTGGAATCCGGTTTGCATATTTAAACCAGCTACCCCTATCAGTTGAGTAGACTATGCATTTTAGTGTTTATATTACTTAAATATATAGTTCTCTCAAATGATTAGTCCAGCTGGTGCTGTGGATTAATCTACAGCATGGGTGCCCAATACCTCGATTGTGATCTACTGGTCGAACGCACAGATATTATGGTTAGATCGCATGATATTAAAAAATAGATGTCAGCCTATCATCCATCTTGACTATGAAATGTGTCACGTGATTGACAGGGCAGCCAGTCTGAGGCCCCATTTAAACGGCGTGAAACCGCAGCCTTTCTGTTGCAGTTTGTCCGGAATCCCCCACAGAGGTGTGGAAATGCTCCGCAAGTGAAGTTGCACATGCGCACTACAGTTGGCCGCAGTCCTAAGTTTTTCTGTTCTAACAACAGTTCTAATAAATGGCAGAGAGCAGAATGTTTTTGTGCTGCTCATCCTTTTTCAGCATGTAGGAGCAAAATTAATAAAATCCAGGATCCAAAGAGACGTTAATATGTTAATCAGTTTGGATGTAACTGATGCAGCTGAGCTTGGCATCAGGGTTGCCAAATAAATTTAAAATGTCTTATTTACCCCCTCCTTTTCTGTGCACATGTTCAACAAACACAACACACACATCATATTAGAATATCTTTACTCAGCTCATATGAGAGTTTAGGTCAAAACACTTTAATTTTAAATCCACAGTATTATAGTTCATAATTGCTTATCTGGCAACCTGACTGACATGGAAACTAGCGTGTTCATGTAAACCCACTCATTTTTTGTTTATTAACCCCAATGAGCATTGAAAAAAACACTAACGTGAGGTTAGATAAGAGGTTATTCTCATGTAAACAGGCCCTTATAGCAGGTAGATCGCTTTGACTCGGTCATTTTAAAAGTAGCTCGCATGCTGAAAAAGTCTGGGCACCCATGATCTATGGAGACCAAGGCTGCCGTTGGCCATCCCCTGGCTCTGCCAATGCTCCTGCTCATAAATAAAAGTACTCCTTCCACTCATCAGGATCTGTCACTGTGTACCTCCTTGGACAAGCC
>NC_056498.1:12553526-12556220 GCF_014905685.2 Nematolebias whitei
ACTTTGTGTTTTTTTCCCCTGAGGTCGGCCTGTTAGCTTAGCTCGTAAGATAGCTTCTCAGCTGAACTGCTTTTAACGATCCAAAAACATGATTTTGGATGGATAAATTGGATTTTAAAGAGAAAAGAGAAAAGATGGGGTCAATGAAGAGCACCGGAGTTGAGCTTTTTGTCATCCAGTATCCAGTAGAAAAAAATAGACAGGAAGAAACGATAAAGCTGATAAAAGAAAATGAGGTCGATAATTTTCATTTATCATGCGATTAATTGATTTATTGTTTATTGCGACAGGCCTAATTTGAATATAGGCTACTGCTATATTAAAAACTACATGATTTTACAATTGTTGGATTTGATTGTTTATGAAATATTAATTAATAGTTAATCATACCAATATTTTTTCATTCATTCATTCAACCTTTATTTAAACTGATAAGTCACATCGAGCCTCAAAGACTCATTACAAGTGAGACCTGTTTGGACAGACAATACAAAAGTGTTGAAAAATGACACATAGGAGACAAATAAAAAAATCCAAAGACACTTTTAACCTCTGTTTGAAGGTCCACAATGTGATAATGAAAAAAAAAAATATTGGTTCAGATAAAATCACTCAGTTCAAATAGTTCCCTCTGGAGAGATCCGTGCACACTCGGGGGGTGCAGAGGACGACCAGAGACAAATCCAGAGTCCTGAAATGATGACAGAATGTTTATTCAGCTGGACTCCTCTGAAAAGTCCATGGAAATTCCTCAGAAGGATGGGAGGGGCTGAGCATCAGGTTTACAAAACTTTCCAGGCGGGTTGAGATAAGATGGCCGGTCAAGGCCAGTCAGGGAGCCGAATTCAGATAAACATGATTGTTTTGGGGACAGGCAGAACTTTAATGGCATCTACCTTGAGTCTATGTCAGTCCACTCGGTTCCAAAATGTCCAATTTAAATGACCATACCAATGGAACGTGCCTGAGAATAATCCCTGAGATCTGATTCAATCTGCCAAAAGTCTGGGTGCTCGAGGCACAAACCAAGCCATCATATAATGCAGGCAGCCTGATCAGGTCCAGATTTACTGCCAACAACTTCCTTGTTTGTTGAAAGACCAGGAACCAGCCAAATCCAAAAAGCAGGAACCAGTTATCATAAATCCAATTATATATGTGTCCTTAAAATCTACAGATGACAGTAGAGATAGACACGTCATCAAGTCTTCAAAGTCGATAAGATATCCAGCTGTGTGCGTGCCAACAGGGCAAATTGGCTCGCTTAAAACATGTCTTCTCTTCAAAGAAATGTTATCAACTGTGTTGAGGGACCAACTGATCAAATCAAGTCCATAGTTATGATTCGGAAGATTTGTAGAAGAGAGGCTCTAAAGCAGTTTCACAGACAGGACAGAGCAAAAGCAAAGTGGAGAGGGAGAGGAGGAGACGTCCGCCCTTGAGAAGAACAAGTGTTGAATGAGTTTAAATGCACTATTAAAATACACTATATTTAATTGTAACATCTGTTTGTAATAACTGGTCGCCAGAAGGAAAAAGGTGAATAACAACGTTTTTTCCCCATGTTTGTTTATGTGTCTGTCTGTTATCAAAATATATCATGAACCACTAAATTTTAATAGAACTTGCAGAAAGTAATCGTTTAATGTACATCTACAACTAATTGACAGTGTGAAGTCAAAGTGATTCACACTGGCTCCTACAGTCAACTGACCTTAAAAAGTGCAAGACTGGTCATAATGGAGTCAGTTTTACAGATACTGTGCTAAAACTCAGTGTGGCTGTAACTGAATGCCCAAATGCTACTTATTTTGCACACACACACACACAAAATATATATAATTTTAGCTTTCACTTTAGGAGCAAATATTGTTTATTTGTTAGAAAATTAGTTAATGAATCACTGCAACGATCTGAATTGTTTTTTTTTTTAAATCATAGTTTTATCATCTCATAACAGTCATTATAGTCAAGTCTCAACCTTTGCAGACTTGCTCTGTTATGGTTGTTCAAAGTAAGATTGGACATGATACACAATTGACTGATTGATATAGGTATGGATTGTTTATTTAAAGCGGTAAATGATAAATGGACTGTACTTATATAGCGCCTTTCTATCTTATCAAGATACTCAAAGTGCTTTACATTACAATCTGTGTCCTCATGTACCCATTCATACATCACTCTACTAGATCTCTACAAAGCTAATTCAACAAATCATTCTAAAGAGACTAATCAGAGCTTTAGATCACATTTAGACACTGATGGGACACACATCAGAGGCTATGAGGGGTTCATGTCTTGCCCAGTGACACTTCAGCATGTGACTGCTGGTGGATTCAAACCCCCAACTCTTGTATTGGAGGACGACTGCTCTAACCACTTAACCACAGCTGAATATATACATTATTTAAAATTATTTAGCACCTGCTGCACCTGTGTGCAGTCCATAGTTGCAGGAAACACTTCCTCCTGAAGCTGTGTCATATCTCCGCTCTGCAGTGGAGAAGTGGGCGTGGCCTAGAGCGCTGACATAGAGCAGCAGAGGCAGGGAGCTGAAATCATGACATTCTGTGCTCTTTTAGAGCGTTTAAAGTTTAGAAACATTGTTTAGAATGGCAAGAGTGTGGGAATGGTTTAAAATACCTATACATATATAAAACACCTATATACACACACACACACACACACACA
>NC_056498.1:12556320-12561081 GCF_014905685.2 Nematolebias whitei
TATATATATATAATTTCCAATCATTTTTTTTATGATTGTCTACTGTTGTACTGATAACTACAAATGTATTAACTGTAGGGTAAACTATATCTTGGCTGCAAGTATCAAGCTGAGAAATCCTTCATTTTCTAAACTGATAGTGGTTGGTCATTAATTATGATGAAGTTTATAGTAGATGAAGAAATTATGTCGGACATCTGTACAATATAAATATTTGTCCAAGGCTACATATATTTTATGTATACCTTTAAGTACTGTGATTGTTAACGCCAAGCTTTTTATCCATTTTAAATTCATCTCCTTTCATGTCCTTATTTTTGGTCTCACCCGTTCCTCCTCTGTTCTCCTCTCCTCTGCAGAGGCAACAGTTCTGAGTTATGATGGCAGCATGTACCTAAAGATTATCATGCCATTCACCATGCACATGGAGGCTGAGGATGTGGCGCTGCGCTTCATGTCCCAGCGGGCGTACGGCCTGCTCATGGCCACCACCTCCAAAGAGTCAGCTGACACCCTGCGACTTGAGCTGGACGGAGGCCGCGTCAAACTCACTGTCAACCTTGGTAGGCCACCATGATTCAGCTCCAGAATTGTTGCTAACCAAATCCCTTGCCTTGTCTCCTCATCTTCACCCTGCACTATTGTTCTTATGGATTCAGTTTGATGTGTTGCTTTTTAAACCTTTTATTTATTTTTTATGGTAATGATGAATAACAGGAAAAGTTTCTGTTTGTCCCTCATTTACAGATTTCTATACGTATTGGCTACAGGTGATGCACAACACAATTCTATTGCTTCTTAAGCTTTTTAATGCATTGATTTGTAATGAACTCGCATTGAGTGAAGATGTTCTGCACTGGATTATAGCTATGTGGCTAATTGCATCTGCAGTCTAAGTTTGCATCATTAAAAAAAAAAAAAGATTTTAATACTGGTGAACCAAAATATGAGGTACAGATACAGAAACTTCCCCTTACAAGACTGCTTGCAGCGAAACAAATCCCAAAGTCAACATCTGAAGGTATCCTCTGCACATAGTCATTTTGTCTTTAGTAACTAGCCACCCTGTTGTAATTTTTCTTATTATTATTTTACAACTCTCCCCCCAATCTGCATTACATTCATTATTTTCATTACTTTTATTTGTGAAGCCCAAACATGACCTCACATTATGAATAGGCTCCATGTCTAAAAACATCCATGACCTGCACCTTAACCCTTCAACCTGTCTCCAGAAGCTTCAAGGTAGCCTTGCTCCTGTCTGCCTCCTCCTAGTGGTTATCTGGTTTAGTTTTTATTAGTCAGGTCTATTTTTTTCTTTGCTGCAGTTTGATTTTTAGGTACAAATATTATCATAAGAATAACACTGATTTGTTGAAAGAGGAGGAAGATGTAGAGTAAGTCAAAAAGTAGTTAATGAAGATGAGATCAGTGAAGTTGTACAAAGAAAATAGTTTGACAAATAGACCGTTTCAAAGAAGCAACTGGCTGAAGGAGTCCAGAACTCACGGTGCCTTAAAAATGTATTCATACAACTTGAATGTTTCTTCAGAATTAAAATTATGCATATTATCTGTCTGTTTATCCATCCATTTATCTTTCACTTGTTCCGCAGTCGGGTTGCAGGTGCAGCACCTCTGCACCACACACCCAGCCACCTCTTCTTGCTTTTCTGGAACGAGTCCAAGGCATCCCCAGTCCAACTGACAAAGTCTCTCCAGCATGTCCTGTGTCTTCCCCAGGTTTCCTCCCAGTCAGTCATGCCTAGAGTACCTCCCTAGGGAGGTGATCAGGGAGCATTCTTACCAGATGCCCGGATACCAGAACCACCTCAAATGGCTCCTTTCGATGTGGAGGAGCAGTGACTCTACTGTGAGTCTCTCCTGGAGAACTGAACTTCTCACTCTAAAGGAGAGTCCAGCTACCTTCTGGATAAAACTCATTTTTTTATTGTTTGTATCAATAATCTTGTTCTTTTGGTCAATACCCAGGGTTTGTGCCCATTGGTGAAGGTATGAATGTAGACTGACTGGTAACAGGGAGCTTTGCCTTACAGCTCAGCTCCCTCTTCACCACAACGGACTGGCACGAAGTGTGCAATACTTTTGAAACTTCACCTATAAGTGTGTCAATCTCACACTCAATTCTTCCCATGCTTGTGAACAGAACCCCAAGAAACTTGTACTCCTCCACTTGTGATAGCACCTCAGCCCCAACCCAACCACAAGAGGGTAATCCACCCTTTTCTGACTGAGGACCATATCCTTAGATTTAGAGGTGTTGATCCTCATCCCAGCCACTTCACATTCGGCTGTGAACTGCTCCAGTGAGAGCTGATTTTCATGACAAGATGACACCAACGGGCCCACATCAGAGATGGAATCCTGAGACCACCAAACCTCCGATGGATGCATTGGTAAAATCTGTCCATAAAAGTTATGAACAGAATCAAAGACAATGGGCAGCCATGGTAGAGTCCAACTCCACCACATTGGAGGAGGGGGTGAAATTAAATGCATAACACCCTTTTAAGATTTTAGTTTGAAAAAAAAAAAAAAAGTTAAAAACGATTGTATCATTTTGCTTCCACTTCACAGTTTTCTTCTGCCTTTCACTCATTTGTCACATCAACTCTCGGTAAAATACTTTGTTTATAGTTGTAGCATGACAAAATGTGGAAAAGTTCAAATTGTATGAATACTTCTTTGAGGCACTTTATGAACTTTTTTAAAAATTTTCATTTATTTGTTAAAAATAAGATTGCTCTTGGTAAGATGGGCACAACCAGCCTAATCTGTACCTAATGGCTGACAGTGAACCATCAGAAGGACCGATCAGTGAACCAGGAAGAGAACGACAGAGATGCAAAGTTTATGGCGCCTGTGAGACGGGGAAGGAGGTTTTAGGATAAACAAAACCCATCTTTCTTCTTTCTCTCCTTCACCCACTTATTCTGTCTGTCACTCATAAGTATCCCACCTGGCCACAAGTCAGACAATGGAACTTTTCATCCCTTCAATGGCCTGTATGTCTGCGGCCCTTGGATCAAATAGCCAGAGAGACCGGCTCACACCTGTAGGTGTCACTAGATGCACTCTCATTTGTATTCACATGGCCAAACCTTGGCCTGTAAGTCGTGTCACATACCAGTGCTATGTTGCTAGTTCCAGTGTGACTGAAATAAAACATCCAAAAACTCATAGTTGTCTAAAACGTTAGCACTCCCAAGGATAAATAGGTTTTTACAGGAGAAATAATCAATCACTTAAGTGAAATACATCCAGCAGTCAGAAGAGAATGCTTTTGATCTGTTAAGATATTTTTGATACAGTTAAAAAAATCATCCATTAGGAATTCCCATAATTGGATTGATTCAGTTCTAATGCTTTTTATTAGTTTTAATGTTGATAACGTATTCAGTGTTTCAACAGAATCTAGTTCTGCCACGCAAACCATCAGATGGAAGGAGTCAGACTTTGTATGAGTTATCTGAAGAGAAATGTTTTCATTTTGAACATGCAGTTTGAATTTCTGAAAACACCAAAGAACACTGGTTTTCTTTATATGTGCTCCATGAATGAACTTTTATTCTGTAAGTCAATGCTTGCATTACTGCTACACCTTTTACAGAGTGATGCCAGTCTCTGGTTGTTTGTGTCCACTAATCTGTAGCGGTTGACAGCTCTAGACCACAGCCCAACCACACAGCCACATGCACGTTGACTTCACAACTCAAATTATAAAAAAAAGAAGTCCAAAGGAACCAAAGAGAATAGGCATCTGAGGAGAAAAGTGATTTGATACCATTATAGCACCTAGTCTTCACTTAGAATGAAGTCATGTAGTTTATGTTGGAGTTAAACTCTTGATCAAACAAAAGACAAAAACTGAAATTCACTTTTTAATCAAAGTTCATAAACAGTCAGAAAAATTCATTTCCTCTTGTAGGATGAATATGATGAAAGATGACTGTTCCTTGCGTGCACCAGGCGTGTGGTGGCTGGGATGTGCAGGGCACCCTTTCTTGCTATTTACACTGTTGGGTCTTTCATAACCAAAGTGCAGCAAAAGGCAAGTAGATCTCAAATGATCAGAAGTTAAAAGAGCTGTGCGGGGGCCGAGATGGTGTTAGAGGTAGGGCAGCTGACTTGGGACCAGAAAGTTGCAGGTTTGTTAGGATTTGTGTCAGGAGCGAACCCAGAGTGCAGAACAGGGACTCAACTCGGCAGATATACAAAAAAGGTTTTTAATGATAAATAAAAAGTACAAAATAAACAAGCTGACGGGGCAGCAAAACTTACATGAACTAGGAAGGAGGCACGGGGAACTCAGGAGACATGGGGAACTCGAGGGACCAGGAAGACAGGGAAAGACTCAGGAGACCCAAGGAAGAGTACCCAACGAAGACGACCCGACAAAGAACAAGACAGAATAGGACAGCTTAAATACAGGGAGAAGATGAGACATGATGACAAACAGCTGGGACGAGACACAGGTGGCAACAATGGAAACTAATGAGGAAGCACGAGGGAAACAGACAAACCGGGCCACAGAAAAGTACCATCCTTACAAGGTTCAACTCCCCGCCATGCCCACATGTCATGGTGTCTTTGAGCAAGACACCCAATCCCTAACTGCTCCCCCGGCACCTTCATAGATGCTCACTGCTCCACCTGGGTGTATCTCAGGAGTGATGGGTTAAATGCAGAGAACTAATTTTGTTATTCTATGGGAACACATAGCACATAAAAAAAAAAATAT
>NC_056498.1:12561181-12564724 GCF_014905685.2 Nematolebias whitei
ATGGCTGGATATGGGCACCAGTGACCCCCATGACCCAAAAAGGAAGATGCGGGTAAAGATAATGGATGGATGGTTTGATGGATGTTTGCATTTATTGTTTGAAACTTGATTTAGAGTTTAGGGTTGATCTGTAAAACAATGTTCAGACCTTTAAAAGTGAGGTTCTTTGAAAGCTTCAAAACAATTAATACTGTATTTATTGTACATAGCTGTTTGAAGGACACCAGTTTGGAGAAAATGTTTAAATTTGGACAAATTGACAACCTAATGTTTGTTTGAGTGGAGCCAAGAACAAAATGGAATACTACCATCTTAAAACAGCTCAAATGTAAAAATGTAATAATAGCTAACATGAACTCAGCTTTATAAACCTATATACAGGTGCTGGTCAAAAAATTAGAATATCTTGAAAAAGTTGATTTATTTCAGTAATTCCATTCAAAAAGTGAAAATTGTATATTCATTCATTACACACAGACTGATATATTTCAGATGTTTATTTCTTTTAATGCTGATGATTATAACTGACAACTAATGAAAACACCAAATTCAGTATTTCAGAAAATTAGAATATTACTTAAGACCTTTTTTTTTTATTATTATTATTATTTTTAAAAAAGGACTTTTAGAAATGTTGGCCAAATGAAACATGAAAAGTATGAGCACTCAATACTTAGTTGTTGCTCCTTTTGCCTGGATTACTGCAGCAAAGTGGCATGGAGTCTATCAGTCTGTGACACTGCTCAGGTGTTATGAGAGCCCAGGTTGTTCTGATAGTGGCCTTCAGCTCTTCTGAATTGTTGGGTCTGGTGTATCACATCTTCCTCTTCACAGTATCCCATAGATTTTCTATGGGGTTAATCAGGTGAGTTTGCTGGCCAGTTAAGAACAGGGATACCATGGTCCTTAAACCAGGTACTGGTAGCTTTGGCACTGTGTGCAGTTGTCAAATCCTGTTGGAAAATGAAATCTGCATCTCCATAAAGTTGATCAGCAGCAAGAAGCATGAAGTGCTCTAAAACTTCCTGGTAGACGACTGCATTGATCTTGGACCTCAGAAAACACAGTGGACCAACACCAGCAGATGACATGGCACCCCAAACCATCACTGACTGTGGAAACTTGACACTGGACATCAAGCAATGCGGCTTATGTGCCTCTCCTTTTCCTCCAGACTCTGGGACCTTGAATTCCAAATGAAATGCAACATTTACTTTAATCAGAAAACATAACTTTGGACCAATCAGCAGCAGCCCAGTCCTTTTTGTCTTTAACCAAGGCGAGACACTTCTGACACTGTCTCTTGTTCAAGAGTGGCTTGATACAAGGAATGCAATAGCTGAAACCCATGTCTTGCATATGTCTGTGCATGGTGGTTCTTGAAGCATTGGCTCCAGCTGCAATCCACTCTTTGTGAA
Source organism: Nematolebias whitei (assembly GCF_014905685.2). NCBI lineage: Eukaryota > Metazoa > Chordata > Actinopteri > Cyprinodontiformes > Rivulidae > Nematolebias > Nematolebias whitei. The sequence continues at coordinate 12,562,600 of NC_056498.1, forward strand.
TCTCCCACACATTTTGGAATGGATTTTGTTTCACCATCCTCTCCAGGGTGCAGTTATCCCTATTTCTTGTAGACTTTTTTCTACCACATTGTTTCCTTCCCTTCTTCTCTCTATTAATGTGTTTGGACACAGAGCTTTGTGAGCAGCCAGCCTCTTTTGCAATGACCTTTTGTGTCTTGTCCTCCTTGTGCAGGGTGTTAATGGTTATCTTTTGGACAACTGTCAAGTCAGCAGTCTTCCCAATGATTGTGTAGCCTACAGAACTAGACTGAGAGACCATTTAAAGGCCTTTTCAGGTGTTTTGAGTTAATTAGCTGATTAGAGTGTGGCACCAGGTGTCTTCAATATTGAACCTGTTCACAATATTCTAATTTTCTGAGATACTGAATTTGGGGTTTTCATTAATTGTCAGTTATAATCATCAACAATAAATGAAATAAATATTTGAAATATATTAGTCTGTGTGTAATGAATGAATGAATATAATATAGAAGTTTCACTTTTTAAATGGAATTACTGAAATAAATCAACGTTTCCATGATATTCTAATTTTATGACCAGCACCTGTACACTTTGGGTCAGACCACATGCCACATGCACAATGTGCACGATGCAGGACAACTGTGATTTATATAAATTGTCTTAATGTCACAATTAGTTCTATCAGTTTTACAAATACAGGGATAGCAGTGGAGTTATTATTTGCCTTGTTTAAAATTGTATAACTAGAATTTGATCGTTTTAGCATATTCTTTTCCACACTTCAGAAAAATAAAATCCAACAAGTTGATTGCTATAGTGTCAAGTATTTTGTTTTGTTCTGCACTTACAAATTCTTTGTGCATCTAAAAATAGAACCTGTTAGAATTAATTTCTTAACATGAAGAAAGTGCCCTCTTCTGCCACATTTTGTGCCACAATAGCCACCAACAAACTTAACAATTTACCTCTTGCCTTTTATTGTGCTTTGGCTGCATTTATTGGAATGAGGGATGGATGTTGGAAATAAAAAGAAAAGGGTGATCCTGACTCAGAGCCTGTCCCCGGATGGTGGCCTCAAAGCAATGCTTGGTTGTCTGCAGAATGTACCTTGAAGGATGTAAAATGTCTTTTCTTCTCCTTTATTTTTTTGTCTCTTTCCTCTTTTTTCCTTTTATTTGATCTCACCATTTCGCTCTCTCTCCCGCCAGATTGTATCAGGATAGACTGTAGCCTCAGTAAGTGGTTCTATCCATTTTTCTAAACAAAATGTATCTGTTAGTCATCCTGGTTTGTGCGGTGGCACCTTCTGCTCACTCATGATTACTGATATCTCTCATTTCCTGATTTTTGTTGTTGTTGTTGTTTTGGATTACACGTATTTTCTTTTTGTTCCTTGGCTTTTTTATTTGTGTGTCCTAGAGCCTGATTTTTTTTTTTCCCCGTTTGGAAAAAACAAATCTCACTTGTATTTTTTTCTTCTTTCCATGAGTTTTGTCACTGTAATTTCCCCATTCCTCTCACAAATTGAATTAATGGGTTACTTGCACAATTATGAGGTATAAAATTACATCATTGCCCTTTGTTACAACACACACTATCAGTTTCCTACCTCTCTTCTAACACACTGGGGGGAGGCCAACATGGCACTAAACAACTGATATTGCTGTTTTGAGAGGTGGGTACTAGAAAACATTGAATGTTTGAGCCATAAGCATTGGTGCTACTTGTTTTTTATTTATTTATGTATTTTATTGGATGGGGCAAATTGTAGTTATGGCCCTGAGAACACAAACTGTTTATCTCCTGTGTGTTTTTGAAAGAAGTTAATGTTTTTCAACCTCATGCGTAAGCCTGTCGCAATAAACAATAAATCAGTTAATTGCATGATAAATGAAAATTATCAACTTCATTTTCATTTATTGGCTTTATCGTTTCTTCGTGTCTCTCTCTTTCTACTTAAGACACTGGATGACAAAAGGCTATGTTCTAGTGCTCTTCACTGACCCCTCCCTTTCTCTTTTATCTTTAAAATCCATTTTAATCATCCAAAATCACATTTTTGGATCGTTAAAAGCAGATAAGCTGAGAAGCTAAGCTACGAGCTAAGCTAACAGGCCGACCTCAGGGGAAAAAAACACAAAGT
>NC_056498.1:12564824-12587792 GCF_014905685.2 Nematolebias whitei
ATATGTTTGTTCATATAAAACCAATGTGTGCTTGATAGTTCTATGCAAATTACATTTTGCACATTTAACTATCCATGTTTCTTTTTTTTCCCTTCGGCACATGCACTTTAATTGAGAGACAGTCAAGGGGCGAGTTACTTTTTCATTAAAAATTAAACTTTAAGCTGAAAAAAGTTTGAATTCAAAATGAACGTCTGCCCCAGCTCAGTTGGTGTGATGCATTAAATGTTCATCAAGGAGAATGGTTTTATTGATTTATTTTTTATACATCATATTTACCACTGATAAACTTTTCAGTAGCAGCGGTAGTTTTGAGCTAATTGGTAAATTTTATGCTCTAATCCCTGGGCACGTTTGATGACAGCTAGACAAAAGTATTTGCATAAAAACAGAGCACACTCCATAAACAGACTTGAAACACTTTAAACAAAACCAAATGTCCTTTGGGAACCCACTTATATATTGACTACGTTGTGCCAGAGTCTCAAATACATTTTTGAGAGACTGGTTTATGGTTGAGATGGTCCCAGTGGAAAAGCCTCTACTGTCATATCTTGCTACAGATGTTTTATACCTGTCATTGATCATCTTCTGTTTAATAACAAACAAACAAACAAGCACACTAGCAAGTATGTCAGTAAGCAAGTACTGATATGTAAGTAACTAAGTACAGGTAAGTAAATAAGTAAGTAAGAAAGTAAGTTATTAAGCAAGCAAGCAAGTACGCATGTAAGCAAATAAGTAGGTAGGTAAGTAAGTAAGCAAGCAAGTATGTAAGGAAGTAAATAAGCAAGCAAGAAAGTAAGTAAATAAGTAAGTAAGCAATTAAGTAAATAATAGGCAAGAAAGTAAGTAAATAAGTAAGTAAGCAATTAAGTAAATAATAGGCAAGAAAGTAAGTAAATAAGTAAGTAAGCAAGTACTTGAGTAAAAAAGTAAGCAAGCATGTAAGCAAGTAAGTAAGTACGTACGTATGTACATAAGTAAGTAAGTAAGCAAGCAAGAAAGCAAGTAAGCAAGTAAATACGCAAGTAAGTAAGCAAGCAAGTACGTACGCAAGCAAGTAAGTAAGCAGGTAAGTAAGAAAGTAAGTAAGTATGTAAGTAAGTAAAAAGTAAGCAAGTGAATAAGCAAGTAAGTAAATAAGTAAGTAAGTAAGTAAGCAAGTTAGCAAGTAAGTAAGCATGTAAATAAGCAAGTAAGTAAGTATGTATGCAAGTAAGTACGTAAGTAACTAAGTCAGCCAGTCAGCAAGAAAATAAACAAACATGGCTGCAAAGACATATCACAGTGAAAGCGTTGATAGAGCTACATTCCATTGCATCATATTAATGAAAAGGCAAAGGAGTGATATATTTTTTTTTTTTTCAAAGTTTGTTTCTGTGTTTGTGTTAACAAAATATCTCATGAACCAGAATATAAATTTAGGAAAACTTTGGTGAGGCAGGAGCTGAGACTGATTCAACACATGTTCTGAGCACTACAAGATTGTGCAAGATGTTTATTTTTTTAAATGCTGTCATTAACTATTTGGAGTTAGTTCTATTTGTCTGTTAGCACAATATCTTATGAGTCATTTGAGGGGCTTTTAAAAATGTATTTTGCATTTGCATCTGCAACTGATTCACATTTTGGAGTTTAACCAATTCAAGATGGGTTCCATACCCAAGTGATAAAAATAAGCTAATAAATAAATAAATAATTAAATAATTCATAACAACAGCAATACAACATAACAATAATAAGCAAAAATAAATAAATAAATAAATAAACCATTCTTATAAACAGTAACTCCTCTACCCACTTGAATAACTTGCACCAACAGTCATTAAGGTTTACTCATATCGCCTAATCAATTCCAGTCCAGAAAAAAAACACACAAAAAAACACTAATTTAAATAATAAAAAAAAAAAAAACAACAACAACAAAAATACATTTACTATTCAAATCCCTCAGGGAACAATGGTGCACCACTTTTTTCTTTGTCATTTCTAAACATACAAATACTTTTGTTTAAATCTTACAAATGAAAGGTTAAAAACAAAATGCATTCATTAAAGGAGTGCTACGTCTTTACATTTTATTTATTTGGAAAACCAGTTTTCCAGATGTGCTTCAGTGTTTTACACCATACCTCATTAAAAGGTTTATATTTCGGCTGCTAGAACATCGTCATGTTTTGGAATCACTTTGATCATGGAGGGGTTGGGATCACTTCAACCACCTGTTTTGTACGTGGGACAGAATAAGAATCCCCCCCCCCACACACACACACACACACTTTAATCAATACTATCTGCTTGGACACACCCCTCCCTTGCTCTTTCTCTGTTTGTCAATGACTCATTCAGCTGCAATTATCGTCCTTCTGAGTTTCCCCAACCCGTTCCTTTCCGTGCTCCTTTTTCACCAAACCTTCCTCTGAGAAGCAGCCAGAATTCCTCAGAGAGAGGCAATCAATTCCTCAGCCGCACATCGTCCCCTCCTTCTTCCTCTCATTTTCACTTTATCTCTCGCTTCCATTCTCACTAGCAATTTGTCACTTAGCAACGGAGTGTGCTCTGCCATCGGGAAGTGAATCATCCCTGGCTGCACTCCTGTATTAACCCATTCAGCTCAAATGAATGTGCCATAAACACTCTGACATCACTGAAGTCTTGATTAAACTGGGACCTGTACGTTAAAAGCTTTACGCGTGGAAGTGCAACATAAAGTAGTAAATTAACTTAATAAGACTAAGAGAATTTTAGCTTTTAAATCAAGACTCATGGAGAGTCAACAAAAAGATACGTTGGGTCAGTTTCTTTTAATGTGTTAGTGTATCAAAAGGCCTATCAAAATGTATTTTAGAACTGAAAGAAATTGAAATTCTTGTGGTTAAAAGAAAAAAAAGAAAGCATTATCCTACCCAAAAAAAAAACACACAGCAGACTCTTTTCTGATCGTATAGAATTGCTATTCAAGACAAGCATGGGTAGAGGGATTTGTTTGATGAACATAATGGTGCACTAACACCTCTGTAATCCTTTCTCAATTTACTGCCAATGACATTTTAAGTATTCCTAATGTGCTTCAGCCACGCTGTGAGGAAGTGGGAGTGCAGTCATCAAATGTCTGCGAGAAGATGTGCATTTAGGATTTTGTCTCTCTGTGTCGTTTTATGCCCATTGATCACTGGTTGGCAGCTCAAACCCAAACTAAAAACACCTAATGGTAAATTACAATCCCACCTGTTGGATGTTAATACTGATAGTTTGTGCATTTAAAAAAAAAAAAAAAGTAATTTGCATCAAATTTTCACCACATTAGCATACTTACCAGCACCTCCTCCACACACAGTCTAATTTGCCACTACCTGCTTCAGCACTTTAATGTTTATTCATCCCTCTCTCACACAAACCTATAATCAGATAACAAATCTCTGTGCCATTAGCACATTCAAGCTAGTGGAAACTGATGATAAAACATGTTGGCAAGACAGAATCAGAGGAGACGGAGATGGAGATTGTGCATCAGCACAGAAAAAGGCTCCCTTCACACTGGATCACAAGCAGCGGTATGCTCTTCATACCTCACAAGACCTACTGGAATATGGCTGGATCATAACTAATTTTGAGACCTTTCACCACTTTGAAAAAAAAAATCATATTTAAAATTTATATATATATATATATATATATGTAAATCCCTCACTACTTTGCAGTTAGTTTTTCGCGGACTCACTCTATCGCGGTTTTTCAAAGTATGATTGGACATGACACACAATTTCTGATTGATGGATGAGCCACACGATCAGCATGGAATTTTCATTTAAAATAAAATTATTATGAGTTAGCACGTGTGTGCAACGCACAGCTGCAGAAATAGCTTCATTCTGAGGCTGATCAGCTGATCTCCGCTCTACAGCGGAGAAGTGGGCGGGGCCGAGAGCGCTGGCATCCAGAGGCAGAGAGCGTTTAGAGTTTAGAAACATTGTTTAGAATATTACAAGGGTGTGGGAAGGGTTTAAAACTTCTTCATATATATATAAATAGTAAAATAAACTACTACTTACGACTTGCACTACTATTTGTACTTCACAGTTTTTTTTTTTAGTTATCGCGGGCTTCAGGATCCGCCACCTCCATTCTTCAGTATCTTGAAATCTGTGCTGCCTTGGACAAGCAAATAAATAAATAAAAGCCTACTTATATTCTAACACACCTACCCACTTGAATAACTTGCACCAAAAACATTAACAATAAGACACTCCTCTTGAAAACTACAGCACAAACATTCACCATTCTAATCCATCAGCGGCGGGAGACAGTATGGAACAGTAAATAACAGCTGCAGCCATTCGCTCTCAAACATACATATTCATGTTCAGCTGCTATGAGCTCACAAACTGGACTGAATATTGTTTCTGAGTTTTTAGAAACAAATACCACTTGAAAAATCTTTTTTTTTTTTTTTGGTTTGTTTTTGTTGAAGTTGTTAAAATCCCTGAAATAGCGTTGGCTGCTTTAGTTAGATGGATTGTCTGTGTATGGAAAATGTATAGTATTCTTCATTTTACAAGGAGCACAGATTGCTCAGCAGTTAGCTGCAGAGCAAAATAAAACCACAGAAAACAATGAAACACACCCTTTAAATTGAGCTTTAGATTTTTATTATCTGCGGTTGTAATTACGAGATGACATTAAGCTGTGCCTGGTTCGCCCTTTAGATGCAAATACAATCTAAAGAACAGACAAAGGTCAAATAAAGGATAAAAATAGAGAAACGGACTAAGTAAGATGAAAAACAGACTGCAGCCATTATATTCTGCTGCAGAATTTATGCACACACTATGGTTGTACAGAGGTACTGAAGCGTGCACCCTTATGCTGTTTGTTTGCTGACTTCTTTGCACCGTAATTGCAGTGACATTTATATTTGCACCTGAAGCCTGTCTACTTTTTTTTTTTTCCATTAGAGCCAGACGGAAAAAGGCAGACTAGAGTGAATGTTGGATGATTGGAATGGAGCAAATGTACCTAAGACTGTCATTCTGATTCAAAGCAGAGCTTTTCATCATCGAACAGGGTCACTCGCTGATGCGTTGCTAAAAACAGACAGATTATTTACAAATCCAGTAATATAGCTACAGAAATACCTCCAATCACACACTCAGACTGTTGAGCTTTTGTCTGATGACGTTTCCTTCCCTCCCATTCAACAGCAATGCCACAATATTGCGTTCATTTCATATTTTTAAAAGGCTTGGAGATTTACAAAAGAATGGTCATTCATCTTGGAACATTCTCTGCTACGATAATAAATCTATCCAGCCTGGGAACCCTGGCTCCACTGCACTATCCATTGATCATTCTCACAGCTCTGTCATTAAATATTTATTCAGCTTATTCACTGGTGGCCACAGTTCAGCAAAGGCCGCAGAGATGAGCGCGGAAAAGATCAGCAACTCAACAAGACATCATTTTACATCTTATCTAACTCTTGCGAGGATCCTGCAGGCCTTCAGTGCGAGCTGACAGAGACATGGTGACTGTGACAGTTTGCACACCTACAGAGCGAGCTGCGGTGCACGTGCTGTTATAATTAGCTCGTTTCCACTCTTTTCCTGATGCATCTTCCACTGCTCGCATGTGAAGATTTCTCATCCCAGGGGGTGATTTGAGACGGATGCAATACAAAGAGGGTTTTTGAGGCCTGTGGTTGTTTACAAGATGAGGAGCTTTATCCTCAGTCAGTAGAATCAGCATAGTCAGCTTCCCTTTCCCTACATGGGTCAGTTACAGAAAGGGTCGCAGCAGGGGTGCCACACATGTAGATTTTAAAATGGAAGATGAACGAGGTGGATGGTAAGGAGGATTTAAACACAGCATAATTCTCACATTGCTGATGGATAAGATGGGCTGCCCAGCACTGCTGCTATTACACTATATGCTTTCCTCTGAAATGTAACAGATTTAGATTCTTATGTTAATTAGTTATTGCACTGTATTGTTTATGCTTTCGTTGTTTTTAAGTTTAATTTTCAATACTATTAAAACACACATGCACATATTTTTTTTCAGTCTCTGCAAGGTCAGTCAAATGACAACGTTTCCAAGTTTTTAGTTAATATAACCGATTGTGAAAACCCAGGGCACCCTCACCCTCAATGATGACCCTTCTATTATATAAAAAATAATAAAAATTGATGGTTTTTGCAGGGTCTTGATGAGATCCTCCGCTGTGTAATAAGAACACTGTGGGATTCCATGATTACAAATAAAGCACAACACAACCACCGATATTTTGAATTTTGCATAAACCACACAAGTTGCAAATTATTCTGTTGATTTAGTGTCATGGTGGAAGTACTGGGGTTCTGTGGTAGTAATGTGTTGGTGGCAAACTGAAAGCACGGGGTAAATGGACTGCACTGCACTTATATAGTGCCTTTCTATCTTATCAAGATACTCAAAGCTCTTTACAACACAATCTGTGTCCTCATCTACCCATTCATACAGCACTCTACTAGATCGCTACGAAAGCTAATTGAACCAATCATGCTGAAGAGACTAATCAGTGCTTTATTACATTCATACACCAATGGGACACACATCGGAGGCATTGAGGGGTTCAGTGTCTTGCCCAGGGACACTTTGGCATGTGATTGCTGGTGGATTCAACCCCCCAGCTCTTGCATTAGAGGACAACTGCTCTAACCACTCAGCAACAGTCGCCCATCTACATTTCTAGATTCTACTCACTAATTGGTCTACGTTAATCAGAGGCCACTAACTTGATCAATAATTGAATGCAAAATTCTAGGTTGCACTCATTCCATGGTTGCCTGAGCATGCCCTCATGATTGTGACAATGTTATGAAAATAACCTCTGAATGAGGAAAAAAAAAAAAACTGCAGTGCATATTCAAAAATGTTCAAGACAAAAACAACTGGACTTTGTAAAAGAAGACGTTTCACTTCTCATCCGAGAAGCTTTCTCAATTCAAAGAGCAGAGCGTGCGGGGTTCAGGTTATAAAGCTGAGATAAGATACACATACATATGCAGACTGACATATCACACCTCACACCAGGGGTTTCTTAAGGTCTTTGTTAATTAATTCACAGGTGAGTACCCTCTGGTCCCATCTGATAGGTGTGACACTGGCTGGATATCAGTCCTAAAGCTGCATTATAAGTTTTTGAAAGTTGAAATCTGAGGCCTCCTCTGTTTAAAGATGGTTCAACACTTTTTACACAGATGGCTTCCTTCCTTTATAACATGAACCCCACACACTCTGCTCTTTGAACTAAGAAAGCTTCTCGAATGAGAGGCGAAATGTCTCCTGTTACAAATAAAGTCCAGTTGTTTTTGTCTTGAATGTTTTTGAATTTACCACGTCCTGGATGACTGAGAAATTTTCACCAGTGTAGTGCATATGTATCGCATCTATTATATGTGAACGGGGCATGCCCTATTCACAAAAAAAAAAAAAAACAGCACTGTTTCTATTTTCTATTTCTTCATAAACAAATCCATTCCACTTGATTAATAGGGGAACTAAAAGTCCACTCCGGGTTTTCATGGTTACCAGTGTTTCCCAGAATGAGGTCACTTCCCTTGAAGGGCACCTATCTCTTCTGGTTATTTTTGTTGACCGGGGGGGACACATCTGCATTGTGTGCTAGCTTAGTGCCAGCAGTTGTTGACTGGGGTGGTGGGTTAGAATTCGAGAGAGAAGTGGAGTTTGCTCTATTCAAACAAGGAGAGCTGTTGGTCAGGCTACTTTTTGTTGCTCTCTAAAAAGCTATTTAATCAAGTGTTTACTTATGTAGGTAAATGTAGATGTTTAACGAACTGATAAAATACACCAGAATTGACAATAACTGGGTTTTGGGATTCGAACCAGATCACAGACAACAGGAAGGTTTATTAATAAACTGCTTCAGTTGGAGGTCTTAATACTTTGGCCGGCATAATCTGAAGAGACCAGTTAATGAGCAGGAGTTCTATGGTAAAGGTCAGTTTGTTCTGATGACAGTCACCAACCTTCACTGACAGGTGAGAGAGTGCTTCCTTGAAGGAGTTGGTTGGGGTGATGTCACCGGTGGTGAAGATGAGCTGGCTTTGAGAGAGCTGAGCATTGAGCAGCAAGAAGAGAGATCCAAACGGCAGGTTCAGAGAGACAGGCAAGGTTGATACACGGGTGGTCAGAGCGTACCAAAGAGACCATCTTAGCACCAAACATAACTGTTTTGTTCCACTTTGGAGTAAGCTGTTGGGGGAAGAATAATTTTTGTGTTGTGTGTTTCCTTGACTGATGAAGCCTTCTGGACAGAAGGTGAAACGTTTCAGCACAAACAGGAGACGGATCACTGCTTCTCCATTCACTCACTTGTATTGAATGTCTCTCATAAAACAATACACAGATATCAAAACCAATGTCAAAGTACTAACTAAAGTAGCTTATAGTATTTCCCATCGCCCTTGCATTAACAAATAAAATACAGAACACAGGCACGCATCTTTCCACACCATTTTTTTGAACAACCCTTTTAACTGTACATTAGTTGAACTATGTTTTTAAACACATCCAAAATAAGTAGTTTGCATTAAATGTATTTAACAAATTTAAGCGAATTTTACTCCTGATTATTCAAGTTAGTTCTTAATAGCAAAGTCCAAAACTAATTTTTAAAACATCAAATAGAAATATTTCCAATCAAAAATAATGAAGAAAACACATTACTTATACTAACTGCACAAAAATTATAAGCAAAACAGTGTTTACTCTTATCCAAACAAATCGGACTGCTGACGCCATCTTGAGACACGAGGTCCAGTGTTGTAAGTGTACGATAATTATTGTATTTGTATGACAATTTTGCCCTCTGTACGATGCACAATCAATAATCCCAAAAAAGGCCAAACATATGATAATTTGACCATTCCGTGAATGTGTGGTTGTAATCAGTTGTCATCAGCCTGTCACAACTGTCTGTCTGAGTTTTTTTGTGAACCCTCAAGGCATCTGTGTCAGCAAACATATGCACGATTGGCTGGAAATTCCAGCCAATTGTGCTTTTCTAAATGTTACCTACGAGTGACGTATTTGTGTTTGCCTCAGAACAACGGCCATGACTGGCTGAATAGTCCGCTGCGCCCGCCCCATGAGTGAGGAAAAGAAAAGAAGAAGAAGCAGAGCCGGTCTGGAAGAGGACCCATCACTACTATAATGCATCAATAGATTTGTTATTTTGGTTATGACGGGTGTATGAAAATTTCACTCAAAATACAATAATTTTATGTCTCTAGTACAATAATCCTACATTTCTCCCCTGGCAACACTGACAAGGTCCACTGCCGCTAGCAATGATGCTAGTTAGTTAGCTGAATACTTCTCGTGCAGCATATAAGCACCAAACAAACTCTGCAATGCAAAACAACCCAAACATCTACAATACATACATACATGGCTAATCCACATGTCATTCTCTTAAACGTTTCATCCCATTAATTACCTTAAAAGAAGGGAAACAGTAAGAGAAAATGACCAAAGGAGACGAATCACTGTTTCTCCATTCATTCGCTTGTGTGAGTGTGGAGAGAAAGCATGCAAGTCCCCCTAGTGGACCCTCTAGGTCATAGCGTAAAATTAACCCCTATTCCCATCAAAGACAACTTCATTACTTAGCCTTTTGCACATTTTAAATCAAATTCAGAAAGCATACAAATGCAGATAATCAAAATAGTGAACATAATATTAATAAAGTCAGATTGATCAAAATTATAATCTGTAACAAGGGCATTCATTGTAGTGGAAAGCACTTTGAGGGAAACAAAGTTCATGCTCAATAATCCAGGTATAAAATCCAACATTTTTCAGTCAGGTCATCTGGACAGTTTTTTTTTTTTTGTGCTTTGTTGTTTTCAACCAGTTTGACAAGACAGTCAACAAGGTAGAGGGCTGGCAATGGAGGAGGGGGCATACCAAAGAGACCATCTAATCACAAGCAGAACTGGTTTGTTCCACTTTGGAGTAAGCTGTTGGAGGAAGAATCCGTTTTGTTGTGTGTTTCCTTGACTGATGAAGCCTTCCGGATCGAAGGCGAAACATTTCAGCACAAAAAAATAAACTGTCCAGATGACCTGACTGAAAAATGTTGCACTTTGTGGGTCTTGATAAAATAGAACGGTGCTATATAAGTACAGTCCATTTACCATTGCTTTTTGGGTCACGGGGATCATTGGTGCCCATATCTAGCAGTCACTGTGTGAGAGGTGGTGGACACCATGGACAGGTCTCCAGTCCATCATAGGGCGAAGTTAGAACACGATTGTCTTAATTTGACTTGTTTCTGACTTTTCCACAATGGTAAGGGAGTTTTTCTCCACACTTGTTACTGTTTTTTTTTTTTTTTAAATAAATAAATAAAAAAGACTTTAAAACCTACACAGCAGATATCTGTGAGGGATCTAAAACTCCGAGTTCAAAATGCTTCTTTTAATGAATAATTTCTCTAGACTGTGGGATCACAGACTATCCGAGTGTGAGCACTCTGAAAGCACAGCTACTACTGTCACTGTTTTTTTATGGAAACATTTATCAGTGGTAATAACTTGTCTTTAGGCCCCCAGTTTTTCAGACTTTTATTCTGTTCACTTTTGTGATGTAAAGGCTGGTACTGCAGTTTTAAGCTTGCAACACAACAGTAGTCATATGCAAATCCACACCCACCACTAAATCCTGTCTCTCCTAATTACTGGATTAGAAGGCATCATTCAACAAAGTGGGTGACTGGTGAAAGCACTTTACTGTGACCTGTGTTCAAAGAGTGGGCATGTGTGAACTTGAATGTTGGTCATTTAGCCTTTTGAGGAAGACTTTGTTTGTTGTCACCACTTAGATCCATCTCCCACACAGAAGGCACAAAGATGTTCATCCCACCCGTTCAAGTGTGCACTTTAAATGTGGAGGTACAGTACTACGCCTACGTTGTATAGATGGGGTCAGAGTAGCTCATTCAGAAAGACAACATAAGTTGTTTTTGTGCTGTATTTGAGTTTGTTCTAATTGATATTTTTCAATGCCCATTGTTATGAGCTGGTACCAAAATCATCACACTAGATATTCAGGGGATTTTGTTTATAATTATATCTTTATTTATTATCTATTTGCTCCTTTTGGATGTTCCCTTCTGCAGTGGTTGCCACAACAAGCAAACTTATGAAGACTTGGCAATTGTTTTTCCCCAGCATGCCCTTCCTGACATAGCCACTGCTCATGGAACTACAACATCACTCTGAGTGGAGCATAGTGCTGCCATCCAAAGTGCCTGGGGAGTAGCTGGTGTGAGAGCCTTGCTCAAGGGCCCAAGGTGGGGCAAATGAGGGTGTAGACAGGTGTGGGTGCTTCAACTTTCCCACCCAAATTGTTCATAACGTCAGTGGGGATTCAAACTGGCAACCTCTCAATTATAGGCTTGACTTCTTTAACCCTTGTGCCACCACTCTAAAACAATCAGTTTGTCTTGCTCTCTTTCTGTCCATACATCATTACCTCTCAGTGCTGTTTTTTTTTTTTCTTTCGGCTGCTCCCTTCTTCAGGGGTCGCCACAGCAAAGTAACTAACTCGCACAAAGACTTGGCAATTGTTTTTATGCCGGATGCTGTTCCTGACACAACCCACCGAGCTACCACAGAGCTGCCATCTAGGGCACCCAGAGGAGCAGATGGTGGGGGTTAAGGGCCTTGCTCAAGGGCCCAGAGTGGGACAAATGAGGATGGAGACAGGTGTGGGTGTTTCACCTTTCCCACCCACATTTTGATCTTGTGGGTCCGGGGAGTTGAACCGGTGACCTTCCACTTACAGGCCCACCTTCTCAAACCTCTGCACCACCACTCCCCCCACCTGTCTGTTCAAACGCACAAAAACCAGAAGTAAGACGAGTGGAAGGAAAGGATGAATTGGCTTTCATTCTTTAACCTAACGCACACCAGTGTAAAGGTAGGCATGAGACACATTTTCCTATTCTGTGTGATTTATGAAAGAACCAAGACAGCACTGGGGTTGAAGTCAACTCACATTTGTTATACCACTGAGGTGATGACCAAGGTGGTAATCACAGAGCGGTAATGGTCAATATACAGTATGTAAGATAAGCTGGGAAAGTTGCTCAGTAGTGTGATGCAGTAATGAAAGACAATCTATGCAATCAGCAATTTATAGGATTTAGAGACTTGGAAATGTCCAACGCACATTGTAATATTACTCCACTGAGTTACACTTAATTTCTCCTATGGTTCTGCAACGCTGGCTTTATTTGTAAAAGGTCACATCAACAAAGGACATGGCCGACTTGACTGATGATTTCTGAAAGGCCAGATGGTAAGAAGACCAGACGGTCAATGGCAGTTTAAAGTTTGGCTTGTCTTTGTGGCCATATTACACAACCATTTTGTGAAAGGGGCTGTTACGTTGAAAGGTGAATCTCAACTCCAGTCCAAACAATCAGGAAGACAGGAAGACCATAATATGATTAACCGGTGTTTAGACGTTTTTTTTTTGTTTGTTTGTTTGTTTGTTTGTTTTTTTTACTTTTTAATTATTTTTTTTCAGGTCTTGCTGAGGACAATCACCACAGTAAGATGTTTCTATCACCATATTCCAGGCTAGCCCTGGAATACTTTTGGAGCAATCTGCTGTTTTATGAACAACAAAAAGTTCAACTTCATTTCCAGCAGACCAGAAAACTTGAGCTTGACTATCTCTTACAGGAAACTGTGCAGACATTCCACTTTACAATCCAAACCAGCAGGTGGCAGTAATGCTTCAAAAATGAATGTCAAACGCCAAAAAAAACTGACGAAGAAGAAGAAGGAAACTGTGCTCACAGTCAATCAGACAACGTGTACAAAGCTTTTAAGATTGAATGAATATTTCAACGACAGAAAAAAAGTCAACTGATCGTTCAGACATCTGTTAACTGTTTTTGTTCTCTTGAGGTAAAAACATGTTTTGTTATAAGCATATTTTAAACAAATGTGAACTAATGAAGAATAATTTCACTTTCAGGATGCTGCAGACCAGAAGTGACATTTTTTTCCCATTTTTCTGCCGTTCCGTGCCTTGTTTCCTCATTTTTTTCAGGAAGTTACTTAATACTGCAAATGGACTGTAGTATTTAATATAATTGGTGATTTTATGATTTTTTCTTTTCACTTTTATGTGTTTTAGCATTCACTGGTTGTGATAATTGGCCATCTTTAATCATGCAAAACAATTGGCAACGCCTCGAAAACGTCTCACAGAAATGAACTAGATCTCATTAACAGAAAACCCTACGGCCAGATGAGTTATGGTGGATATTAATACTGATGTACCTTTCCCTCAGTCCTTCCCCAATAAAATTAAAGTTATATTAAAAATATACAAAGCCCTGTTTTCCCCTTGCGGGAGTTGATTTGCTAACTGTTGTCTCTTTTACTAACAATCTTCAGAAACTTTCTAATTTGATTCTTTTCATCAGTGAATTTTGTTTTCCCCTTACCTTTTATGATTTCAACGACTAACACTGTGTCATTCACGGAATGTGAACCATCTTTTATTTTCTCTACTTAACTTGCAACTGACATACTAACAAATGTACTGTATCCTTCTATTCCTTTGTGTTGCTTTGTTTTGAAGACCCTTTTAAGGAACAGTTGCTTTCTTTATTTCTTTATTTGGATGTTTTATAACAAAAAAAATAGGGGAAAACGCCTTTAGACCATATTTTCCTATTATTATTATTTTTTTTCAACAGTCAGATTGCCTATAGAATAAAAAGCTGCTTTTGCTAAAGGCAACATTTTTTTCTTTCCCACTTTTTTGGGGATTGAGATGTGCTTTCTTAATTTTTTTTTTTTTTTTTTTAAGATTTATCATTTATTTTTCTTTCTCCTCCCCTATTTTCTCCTGAAGCACGCAGGCATTGGACACGCTATGGTAAACAAACTGCATTATATGGTAGATATCATTCTAATTGTCTTACACTTTGGTTTGCCCTGGGTTTTCCGTTTCTATTCTGTTTGCTTTACTCAAAGTACAGTCCTCCATCAATTCCAAGGTAGTTCAAAAACTCCACCTTTCTGTTTTTTTAGCCCTCTTTCTCTACGTTTATATACAAATATTTGTTACCGCTTTTTATTGCCATTTTATTTCTCTTTTCTAAAGATCTTTCCATACAGAGGTCTGCCCGAAACAATTTAAAACATTTAAATTTGTCTGTGTGTTCTTTTATTTATTTTTTTTGTTTTGATCTTTTTTTTTTTGTACTTCAGACACTATCCGTATGAAGAAATAAAGAACCATAATGCAAAGAATGTATCAGTATAGCATTATTTTTTTTTACCTTAGTTCTTTGTTAATCCTTCTTTCCCTCCTGATTTGTTTTATGTTTTTAGAACAATACTGAATGAGCGTACACAGATCATTCCTAAAGCAGATGAATATTCCAGTAAAAGAAAGATAAACAAATGTGAAATATTTACACCAGTAACAAGAAGAAATGTGAATTTATGCCAACATTCTTTTACTGTTGTCTCACTTAGACCAGTCCAGCATGCAATGGAGAAACCTATTGACATGTGCCATCCTGAAGTTTATAAAACCTTGAAAAGTATTTACAGCACTGGATTTGGTGGTCAAAGTCGTTCATGTTAATGTGAGAGCTTGATCCCATTAGTAACCTTGTGCTGAATTGTGAACTGGATCTGAACATATTACCACTTTTAATAAAGTGCATTAACATGGTAATACTCCTCTAAAACTGGATGCAGAAATCACAAAGTCAAAACCAATTATTATTTTGTAATTTTAGACATACATACTTTTGAACTTTGTTTAAACTGTGTAGTTTAAACAAAGTATATAACATATATTAGGGCCCATAGTGTACATTACTAGTACAATATTGTAGTACCTATTTAGTTACAGGAAGGTTAACACTCAGACGAAGTGGTAAAATTGACTTAAAAATGAATCACTTAATAGGACAGTATCACAACATTTACAAAAGCCAGTTGTATGGATAATAAAGTTGACAGTACAGCTGGTTTTATGCCATGAACTGTGGCATAATCTTGGCCATTATTAAAGGCACTGATTTAGTGCAAAACAGAATCATATAGTCCTTGCATCCTCTCCTGGTGCAAGATGAACCACAGCTGTTTTAGTTTACTCCAGAGATTCAGCAGATTGACATTCAAGTTGGGATTGACTGTCATTAACTCTACAAAGTTTGCTTAGGAAAAGATCAGGAGGATCTGGTTGGCCATAGGAAAACTCTAACATGATTTTATGATGTTCTGTAATGTTAGAGACTCTCGTGAAAAAGACTCAAAGTGAAAAGAACCTTTAATATGTGAGTGTACTAACCATTGGGTTCCAACATTGGGACTCTGCCATCTGTACACACCACAAGGTGTCTGGTGTCATGTGAACCCAGAATGTGACCCCTATCAAAATGCTGGTAATAATGTTGAATGTGTCTATGAGCATCCATTAAGTTGGATGACCTTCATTCACTGTTCTGTCAGATAGTGGACCAGGCAACTGCCTGATAATATTATTGTTCGATTCTTAAGCCCTCGCCTGTCTGTTCTAGTTGTTCCAGCTTCTTGCAACTCAAGTCATTTAGATACCAATTGCCAGTCTGACTAATATTTATTATGTATTTATTATGTATTTAGTATGACTAAATACTATCATTCCCCATTGTTGCTTAACTTTTTTTTTATCTGTAAGTGTGATATTTATTTATAAACACTTGTAAGGGTTAATTTCTAGCCATGGTTAGTCTCACTTTCTTTTACTGGGAAGCCAAACTTTAAATGAAATTGCCTGCCTGCCCATTGATGCAGACCATGAAGCAAATCAAATATGATCTGTGTGCGTTCAACCTGTCACTAACACTAATACTAACTTATATTTCAAATATTTTTCCCCTCAACCCTTGCATGAAAAAAATCCTAATTGTCCTTGTTTTATTTTATTTTTTTATATAGAGATAGTATTGAGAATATATGTTTATGTATATATCATGGCTAACATATATACATACATATATTAGTTGTCCTAATATGATCAATATGGCCATAAGACATGTTAGCCATACATTGTTTTTTATTTTATTTTTTATATTTTAACTTTTGTTATAATTTATTTATTTTTAAATATATATGTTTAATTTTTTTTAAAAAGCTACTAAAATGAATGATGACCTCACATTTTAATATTATGAGACAAAAAAGGGGAAAAAAACTTAAAAGGGGAGAGAAATTCAACTTTGTGGTGAATAGAGGATCAATATATTAAAAATATATACTGCTCAGCTTATAAAAAAAAAACACAAGTTAAAGAAAAAGTATTCTGCCTGTGTATTTGATAACACCTCTTTCCTAATCCTTTGCTCAAGTTATACAAAAAATATAAAACAGTTTGAGCACACCTCTAAATTAATCTGTTAAAGCTTTTGGAAAGGCAAAAAAAAAACAAACACTTGAAATACTGACTTATAATTTATTTTCTCCCAATAGTTTAAAAGACATGGGCTGAACAACTAGAATTTTAATGGATCTATTCACCAACCAAGATGTATTTTCTCCTCTACATTTTCCCTATTCTTTAAAAAAATATATATTTTCTGTTGATTTCATCTGTGGTTGTTTCCTGTTCCATGGTGTCCCACCTTCACGTTGACACCATCCAGTGGTGGTGTTCCTGCTATCTGCTTGCACGTGGTTATGGCTGAAGTGTCCTTGTATCATCACCGTTGAACGGTCGCTGCTGTAGCTCAGCATGTGTCAGTCTGTTGCACATGTGTCTTAATGGTTTTCTTTTCTGTTGTTGTGTTCTTGAACATAATCGACAACTGTAACAAGAAAAGCTTTATTTTCCCGTGTTGTGGCTTCCCAAGATTTTTTTGTCTGTTTTTGTCCTAAAACCTCGTTTTTTTTTTGCATCTTGCCAAAAATGTAATGTATTTATTTCTCCTTAATTTATTTGTGTTGTGCCTAATGCAATTCTCGCTCCACCTCCATTTTTTCCTACCATCTTTTCATTCACGTGCATGGCTTGTGTGTCACCCAGTTAACATGGATGGATTAATTTTGTTTCTTCTAAGCAAAACAAACCCCTTCCACATGAAACAACATGTTCGCTTCAAATCTGGATTTGGTTTGTGCAATCATATTGCAGAGGACTTTTACTAAGTCCTCATAAACTCTTAACCACATTTACTAAATTGACCTAATCAGTGTTACTAATCAAATGTTTCTATTTAACCTTTGTTGTAACTGTACTAACAACCATTTTTGTGTCTGACTTCCCCTTACTTACAAAAATACTAACCAGTTTTGTTCACCTTCCAACCCTCTTAGCCTTTTTTGGCTCAGAACAAAACAACCTATTCCCTTCTGTTCCCCATTTCCTAATGTTTTCCAATATGGCACATGGCCCAAGCTGCCCAAATTTGGTCTATATCTTTACTAACCACAAAGTGGAGCATATCATATAGTTTATGATATATTTTGAAAAAAGTAGAATAAAAATAGTCCATGCTAGGAGACTTTGACAAGCTGCCAAACACCTATTTACCTATTTAAGTTAAACACCAGATGGGACCTCATTCCTGTGTTGAAAAAAAAAAATCTTTATTTACTTTGCCCTTCACTAATTATAGGTATGTGCATGGTTCTTTAATGTTTAACATATTGTGCTGTCACTAAATCTTTATTTTCAATGTCTCTTTGCTAAAGCTCTTTGATAATAAACAGATGTTGTGCCATGAGGGTAAGTAATACATTTTCTAAGTAAGCTCGTTGCTTTTTCCACACTGCGTATGGCGATAAAATTGCAAAGCTTATCAATGAACATGTTTAGTCTCTTATTGTAAAATGCAAACAATGTTCCTTTTCTTTTGGGGCATTCTAGAAAAAAAAATATTGTTTGTGTTTGTTTTGGTTATAACAGTGTGATCTGAGTGATTAATGGAGTCTAGGAGAGAGTGGGGAGTACATCAAGGATCGATTCCAAGCCCCCTCATGTTTGCATTGATGATGGACAGGCCGACAGATGAGATCAGGCAGGCGTCTCTATAAACTACAATGTTTGCAGGTGACGTGATATGTAGTGATAATAGGGCACAGTTGAGAAAGAGCCTGGAGAGGTGAAGGGATGTTCTAGGGAAGCGGAATGAAGTCGGTAAAAGTAAGGAAGAAAAAGCGTGTTGATGCTAGTAAAAGTGAAGCTGCAGCGAGTAAATGGATTGAAGATGGATACATTTAAGTACACCAGATCAACTGTCCAAAGCAACTGCTAGAGCCAAGAGAAGTAAAGACTGCAGACAGGTGGGAGTGGATGGGGATGACTGTCAGGGCTGATTTGTGACAAGAACGCTGCAAAACTTAAAGGGAAGGTTTATTAGACAGTAACATATTTGTATGATTTGAAGGCCGTGCCACACAAAAAAAGACAGGAGCTTACAGAGTAAGATACTGTAGTAACTTACAGAGATAAAGATGTTGCAGTTGTTAGTAGGAGTAATGAAAATGGAGATGTATATTACTGAGTATATCCAAAAGATAACTCAGGTAAAGTGATCTAGAGATTGCAGAGAGAAAGACTAGACAGAGGATGTCAAGGAGCAGCCACAAGGATCGAGGAGGACAGAGCACTGAGAGAGTTCAAGGATGTATTGTAGTAAAGAAGGAAATGTGTGACAGAGGAGAGGGGGAGATGGAGGCAAATTGATCCACTGTGGTGGCCCCTAAAGGGAGCGGCTAAATGAAGAAGTTGAATTTTCACAGCAATTACTACATTGGGAATACATATACATAAAAACTTAAAAGAAGACGGCTGGTAAGAGGGTGAAAAGAAAGAAACAGTCTTGTTGTTTACACTGTTTTCTGAATAGTTTGAGAGTATGTATGACAACAATAGATGAAAAAATTAAAAAGCAAGACACACAGAGAAGAAATTAACTTCGGAGGAATACATAAAACAACATACAATAATTGTCTTTTCCCAAGTAAAAAAAAAAGACTTAGGTGTGATGCTCTTTATTATAAATGACTTATTTTCTCTATGACAGGTGATTTGGCTTACCATAAAAATATTCTGTTCTAATATAGTAGGTATAAGACATTTGAAATAGTGGCAATATTCAGTATTTAGGTCCCAACTGAACTCCTTTGAGATGTTAATGAGGAAAAATATTGGTGAGATTTAAAAAAAAAATGTTTTCAGAGATTATTATTTTTTTTTTTAATCTGGACTAAATAATAAATCAGTGCAGTTTTAGTTTTCTCTGTGTCAGTATTTTTGAACTGTTATAGCATGTGTGGGCTCCATGTGCTATGGCCTGGTTATCTGTGAGCACAGTTTAACCTGCCAATGGCAGAACATGAGAAGAATTGCTGCTCAGGTGTAGTTTCCCAGCTGCCTTACAGCTGTTTTACTGAAGTTGTATTGCAGCACAGCAGACGTGACACAAACTATAGACAACATCAAATCAAGAGTTAGAAAATTTCATCTACTTGAATATTGATCTGTAAAAATTGCCTTGATAGGTACTCTGATTCAATACTTTCAATTGGCTCATGGCATGCACCTCCTATGTGCATGCCAGCCTTCTAGTTTTAATCTAAACAGCTTCCAGACATTTGAAGTTTAAAAAAAAAATGGTGAGCTTTGAGTGTCTCAATGCCGGAGAGATTTAGGTTAAGTGATCATGCTAAACTAACGTGATGTTAGTGAACGAACTGGACAGTTATTGCTTTTATGACAGGACTAATTAAGCTGCAGGTGAAGTGTTATCCATAATCTAATCTCCTGCACAGAGTAAATTATGCCAATCTGTGCATTATTCAAGAGAAGCTAATCCACTTTATAAAGCCACCAGTCATTTGCAGTAACAGCGTGAAATATAGTGAGTGAGCTGGTAACACTCAGCTGAGGACATGCTGCTGTACACAACATCTGAAGCTCAGTGGGCAGTTCTTTTGGCTATAGGTGGTTTATCAGGAAGAGGCACACAAGAGTAACTGATAAGACATGTAAAGGCATTAAAGAAACCATTTCTCCATCATAGTGCAATTGATAGAGCAAGTTCAGCAACATGAAATTGGATGAAATAGAAAACATGAAATGATTTGATATTCTGAGCTGTGCTCACCCTTGATCTGAGAAAGTTTGGGTTTAGCTCAGATCTGCAACGTCTGCATTGGTGTATGTTCAGCACTTAAAGGTAGCAAGATAAATCTTTATTATGGACTAAAGAAACAGCTGGACTCAGTTAATCTATGATCTCTTGCAGTTAGCATAGCCCTGATTGTTGTGGGTTGTGACAGTAGCCTATTCAAGTAAAAATAAAAATAAAATAATAACTTTATATGTATATATATATATATATATATATATGTAAGTATACATATAATCAATGGGGAAAAGTCACACTGCAAAAATGAGAATTTTCAAGAAGAAATTGAACGCTTGGTTTTAGTACCATGGGCTATAATTTACTTTCCTCCTATTGTAGGTGCCTACTGTAAATGGTTCAAAGTGATGCTAGCTAACTTTTATTTTACAAAATTATCCCAAAAAACATCAAACCTGATTTTCTTTTTTTTTGTTTTCCAGGTTTAGCAACACTTTGATTATTGTCCTTTGCATTTTGATACAATGAATTAGTGTTATTTTGTTGTTCTGCCTATGTCAAATCTTGGATCAAACAAAAAATACCTGTATAGAGCATGTTTTAAGGGTTATAATGAGGTGGTAGATGGAATATGAAAAAGTTAACTTTGGCAATCCCTAGTTTCTGTTTTGTTTTGGACAAAAGTCCTATAGATGTCTGGCAGCTTGTCAATGCCACCCCTTACAATCCCACAAACAACATTCAGCCCTTCAGAAATATAATCAAAAATCTTCCATGTACAATTTTCACCTACAATCTTTACTTATTGTGTTACTCTTTGGCACTTTTGTCAACTCTTTAGTCTCAAACTTTGCAGGTTACAGATTTCCACTGTCATTTTCTAACTCAATCTGGCATTTCTAAACAACTAAACCAAAGTCAGAATTAATGTGTTTGAAACAACACACATGTTCATAATTCCCTGATATTGTCCTCTTAGCCTGTGAGGTTTCTGTCAGGATTACTGAGTCTGTCCCACTGAGAGAACCCCCCCCCTTCCGTGATCCCTAAAGATGACCCCATATGCCCGCACAGTAAACCACAGACTTTCTGCCACCTGGCCAATGTGATTGTTATTCTACACCAACAGCAGACATAAAAATGGGTTGTCCTGTTAAACAGGGAAGTACGGGAAATATATACAAAACAAATAAAAACTATCAGACAAAAAAAAGCAAGCAAACAAACAAACAAAAAAAAAACAGCTGAATCAAAGTTGAAACTCAGCTGGGGGGACAGATCTATGGAGTGCAGTTGCTATAGGCTCCAGCCACTTACTGTAGGACTTATAAAATGATGGACAAACCATTTTTGCTTTGAAAAGAAAGTGATCAAAATGCGTGCCCGTAACAGTAGCAATGTTTCCACAACCAACATGACAATGACATTTCTCCACACGGTACTCAAAATGTATATTCAAAGTTGGATCATGATTAAAACATTGCACTTCCTGTAGCAGAATGTACCACATTTTGGTGTGTGCAGCTCTCAAAAAGTGCTGTGTTTATGTATTTATGCATCAAACATATCAAATCAAAAGACAAGAGCATTTTTCTTTCAGCCAAGCCAGCTGCTTTAGGATAATTAAACCATAAATTAGTCACAAACCACAAAATGCAGTCCCTAATCAAACAACGCAATCTGGCAGGATGTTTGTATGGAAGCGCTGGATTTGAGGTACCAAGGGTAAATACAGCCATGATGTAAAAGGACAATGCAGTGCAACAACACAATTAGCCAAATGATACTTATTTGCATTCTCATCAAGTAGTGCAATTTGCTGCATTGTAATCAGCTGAATGTGAAAAAGATTAAGATTTTATTCCTATTTACTGCTGTAAAATCTGAGAGCTAACTACACATGTTCATATTTCCTTTCAGTGTCCCACGACTTGCAGGTTTTCATTCAACTAACTGTGTATAGAGTCAGCTGTGACATTTAGATCGTCTCATCTTTTAAGCTGTCGTACAACTAGAAGAGTGATTTACACACAATGTGGTGTAAGTTAGGATAAAACGTCTTTTGTTCCTCGTCAGGTTCGTCATGTTCTAATAATATCAGATTACGGATAGTCAGTGTGTCAGACACCAAAACATCACTGGAGCTTTAAAAATCAGCCCCCACAGAACAACCTGTGAGAGCTTAGAAAATGTACCAAAAAGGGATTTTGGGAGGATATTAAGTCGTGTTTCTGCATGTCACTATCTCACGCTGTCAGCTTGCAGCTGTGCGTCTGATTCCTTATTCCACCTGGCACTCTGTGCTCTGTCAACAATCAAACGTTCAATACAGAATGTGTAACCTTGTGCAAAATACAAGAACTGAAGCAATTAAAAATGAGAAAGAAGGTATTTTTAGATGAGGCATCCTAGATGAAAACTGGCTTGGCAAAGGCATAGCTTTACCTGTCAAAGACAAAGATGGGCTGAAAGTATTGCTATGTTTGAAAGAACAAGTTTTGTTTTACTCTGTTTCACGTAAAACGTCATTAGGCTTGTTTGCTTAAGAAAATCCAAAGTCCAAATTTATGACTGGCTTAAAATACTGTAGATGCCCACTTCCACTACATTTTAAATATGTGTAAAGTGCCGTTTTAAATAATAGTCCTCCATTTTCCTTGTATAAACTAAAGTAGGATTGCTATTTTATTACTGGCAATATTCAACCAAACACCACAGCCAGATAGATGGATGGATGGATGGATGGATGGATGGATGGATGGATGGATGGATGGATGGATGGATGGATG
>NC_056498.1:12587892-12598348 GCF_014905685.2 Nematolebias whitei
TGGATGGATGGATGGATGGATGGATGGATGGATGGATGGATGGATAGATGGATAGATGGATGGACGGACAGATAGATACTTTACTAAATCCAGGGGAAAATTTAAGGCATCCAGTAGCATGCTCTAATGATCCAGAAACAAAACAAAACAAACAAAAAACAAACAAACACGTGAAATAATGAAAAAAAATAAGCAGAATACACAAATTTGGAAAAAGACATGAAAAAGGTAATAGGGAGTACTACATTCATGACTAAGCATACATACACACATAAAAATAAGCATAAAAACACATATACATGTATATACAGTACATGTATATATTCATACATACACAAACATAAACACAAAGTGGCTTTCCTTTCCTATAGCAATGGCACTCCACAGTGGCAGCCCACAGTCTGACCAGAATCAAAGCAAACAACTGAGTGAAAAACATTAGAGGACATCCCTGCCTATCACTGGTGTTTAATCTAACTTTTTTTGTTGTTTCTTCTCTTATTTCTTTTATTTTTTTTTCTTCTCTCTTATATTCTCTTTTTCTGCCTATCCCTGCTCTACAATTCTCTCTTTCTGTTTCTATCTCCTTTGGCTAATGCTTGAACCAGGTGACCATCTCTGTTGATGGTATTTTGACCACTACGGGTTACACTCAGGAAGATTACACCATGCTGGGATCTGATGACTTCTTTTACATCGGAGGAAGCCCGAACACTGCAGACCTGCCTGGATCACCAGTCAGCAACAATTTCATGGGCTGCCTTAAAGATGTAAGTCACATTTCCTAATTATACAATGTGAGGTGTAAATTTTGAAGCAAGAAGCCATGTGCAGATTCCTTTATCTTGTGTGTTATTTTGTTTTGAGTATTATTTAAAAAAAAAAAGTTGTGTAAACAAGAAACCACATCAGTATCAATAGGTCTAACAAAGTTATGTCAGGTCTTCTAGATGGTTTCCTCTTTGTTGAAAAGTTTCAACAAATAAGGCCTCTGTCCAGTTGTCCCCCTCACAATGTTGTTATTGTGAGTATCACTCAGCTTTCTGTGAATAGCAAGTGGCCCTCGGGGCAATAATGATCAGTCATTAGGCTGATGGTCCTCATTTTGCTTGTGGACAACTATCATATTTTTTGGTGTCACCAGCAAAATGTTTGCTCCATTATGAGACGGTGCTGCTTATAAAACTTAGTTTGTTGCAGCTCTTCAGACTGAAGAAGTCTTCTGGATAAAAGAAGAAACGTTTCAGCAAAGAAGAATCCATCCAGAGGACCTGACTTAACCTTGTTAGATTTATCTATCTGGATTATTAAGCATGCATCAGGACAGTATCCATAGGGTTTCCCCATTTCCTCCTTCACAATGACAGCCCACTTACACCCTCCATGTACAGCATAGTCTTAGAACATGAACTGGGCAAACCTGGACTTGTTTCAAGGCAGCTGCTCTATTTTTTAAGACTCACTATATAGGCTTTCCCTCCCATTTTTATATCCATGAAATGTTCTCCTATGTATTTACTGCAATATGCTGGTGGCGATTCATCCAGGTCATGATTAAGCCAAAAACAAAAGGTTAAAAAACAAAAACAACTGAACTTATATTCTGAATGGGAAGCAAACTGTCTTCAGCTTCAGAATAGAAGTCTAGATGTTTTTGTTGTTTAACTTTTTTGGACTTCACTGCACTCTACACATTATTTGCATGTTCCCCTGACAATATGACCACATACTCCTATAATCACACTATGCTCAGGAAAAGTGTCGTGGAGTCAGGACACAGCTACAATCTAAATGGACTGCACTTAGAGCTTTTCTATCTGATACTCAAAGCTTTACAACACAATCTGTGCCTCATTTACCCATTCATGCAGCACTCTACTAGATCTATACAAAGATTAATCAGTGCTTTAGATCACATTCGTACACCGATGGGACACACATCAGAGGCAATGAGGGTTTAGTGTCTTGCCCAGGAATACTTTGGCATTTGACTGCTGGTGGAATCGAACCCCCAACTCTCGCATTGGAGGACGACTCCTCTAACCACTCAGCCACAGCCGCCCATCTAGAAGTTCATGTCACTCTAACACAACACTACAATGGCTATCATGTCTGTAAAAGGTTGTTTCCATACACTGTTCACAATTAGGTCTTGGCATATAGGTGCAATTGGCCTTACACGTATAGCCTTCAAATTCTCTTTGACAAAGTCATACTGGTTTAAGTGGGTCACAGCATGGTACACTGGCATGACTCCCAGCATTCTCTCTCATTCTCAGACCATGCAGTGATGCCACCACAATGATAAATCACCCTAATCTTGCTGCATAAATTGTGACCATGCTTAAAGTTTTCATGACTTATCACAAACAATCACAGGTGAGGGGGAGTCCACTGGGTTCCTATTATACATTCCAAGACCTCATCAAGACTCTGTAATGATAATTTGAATTTGAGCTGAGCTTTAGCAAGGTTGTCATTCAAATTAAAGTAGGCTGTTATGGGTGTGTTCAGTCCCACTGACAAGAACCTCAAGTCTCCCTAATCCAGTGGATGGCACAGCTAACCAAAATATTAGCTTTGTCAACTGCTAATTCACTAATAGAACTTTGCTAAAGCTAAACTGCTAAACAGAAAGAAAAAAAAGTTGAAGTTCATGCCGAAGCGCTAACTTTTAGCATACACTGCTGTTGCTGACACTGTTAAGACTGTGTGTAATGTGACAATATTGTAAGTGAACACAACTAATAATGGTTCATAAATCACAAGAAAGCATCCATGTCCCTTTCAGAGATGAGCTTTCAGAAATTAATATGTTCCATCAGAACCAAAGAGGTAGAGCAGAACTCTGTTGTGCTGAAGCAGAGTGATGCATTCAATGTGTGTCAGTCATCTCCCTCGTGGCATTTACTATAATGAATTAATTCAATTTGGAAATCTTCTTTTTGGTTAACTACTTTTACAAACTGACCACAAAGTTGCTGTGGGTCATCATCAGTTTGGATCAGTTTGTCTTAAAGTAAAGGTGAGTGAAATCAAATGCGAGAGAGTCGCGTCCCAGAGACAGTGTGAGTGTTGCAAAGCATGCTGTGTAGAATTATGTGTGCAATGTTTCTGATTGTTTCTGATAGTTTTGAGTGTGAACGTGGGTTTTTAATTTTATTATCCCTATTCGGTTTGGTTTGACATTTATACTAAAGGCTATGTTATTGCATGCAAACTGACACCATGCATCAGAGATTGTTTATGGTAGGTATGAGGAGGAAAAAAAAATCACTGTGAGGGTGGTGACATCACCAGGTGGTGCTTGGCTTTGCATATCATATCATATCATATATCATATCATAGCATCACTCCATGTAAATCACCATGCTTCTGTACAATTTTAGAGTGGAGAACTGTCTTTAAAAGTCTTTAAAATTTAAAATTTCTTTAAAATTACTTAAAAAATTACTTGTCTTTAATTTAAAAAAAAAAAAAAGCAAACCTGAATTTACCAGATTTTAAAACTTATCAGAAGCTAATTCCAATAAAGGATTTCAAAGTTATCGAAGACACTAATCTGCTAAGCATAAAGTTAGTCCCGCTGTTAGCGGATTAGCCAAAGCATGCCCACCAATGCCATAATCTTAAGGACGTATGTATTAAACAGAAAGCAATCTTTCAAACTTAAAACAGTTGTAGTTAGAGCATGTTCAGCTGTAGAACGGTGTGTTTCTCACACAATTATCTGAGCACACTTGTGTTGACTGACAGTCTCTTGAGAAACATCCATGTGGGCAGATATAACTCTCAAATATTAGAGTGGGAAATGTCTGATTTACACCAATCTGAATTGCTTCCAGTATTTTTTTTTCTAACCTCCACACTTTCTTCTACATTTTCTAACCACAGAGTAGACCAAAGAAGTCAATAGGAACTAAACAAAACCATGTTAATTGAAAATATGTCAACATGTCATCATAAATAATACAACCATGGATGGACATGAACAGGACATATGCATATAGAAAACTTAGTTCTTACTCAACTTTGAGAGTAATGACTTTTATTCGTACACAGCTTTATATTATGATTGAACAAGCTGTCACAAGGACCGGTAACAGTGTAAAGTATTATACACTTATAAATGTAACGACTGGTATAGAGGCAATGCAACATGTTGCGATCTTGTTTTCTCATAAAACCTTGCTGATTGAATAAGTAATTACTTTTGCCATCACTTTTAATGGATCACTCGGTAATCATCCTATCTCTAACTTAATTATGCCTGTAGAATTACATTTTCATTATTTCAGTTCATATCGGAAGAATCCCTGGTGGGTCCTTAACTTCCCAAGGCATTTAACTGTTCCCTATCTCATCACGACAAGGCAGGATTTACAGTCCGTGTACAGGCAGAACAAGGAGAAAGGGAGGGGGTGTGAATAGAAGGAAAACAGACAGTTAACAGTAACCAGTAGGTGCGAAAATGAAGAAGAGGCATAAAAAATTTTTAAAAAAAATTGAGATCACAGCTATTTTATAAATCCTTTCCAATTTTTTTGTTATTTGCATAGAGGTGTATGATTATTTACATTGAAAACTGAGTTGTCTGCATTTTATTTCCAGTGATGGTTTATCTGAAACATACACTGCCTGGCGAATAAAAAAAAGTTGCCACCTAGATTTAACAAAGCAAATAGATATGAGCCTCCTATTAGATAATTACTGATGAGCTATTGTCTTTCAGCTGGCAACACATTATTTAACCCCAACCAGTACAATTAGTTGCTTCTCATTTCTCAAACAACCATGTTGAAAGACACATGGCGTGGTTGTGGAAAAGATGTCAGTCTGTTTGAGAAGGGTGAAATCATTGGCATCAAGCAGAGAAAACATCTAAGGAGATTGCAGAAACTACTAAAATTGGTTTAAGAACGGTCCAATGCATCATTATAAACTGGAAGGATAGTGGAGATCCATCGTCTTCGAGGAAGAAATGTGTCAGGAAAAAAAATCCTGAAGGATTGTCATCATCACTTAAACGTTTGGTGAAATCAAATCAAAGAAAAACAACAGCAGCACTCAGGGCTATGGTTAATAGTGAAAGTAAGAGCATTTCCACATGCACAATGTGAAGGGAACTTGAGGGATTGGGACTGAACAGCTGTGTAGCCTTAAGAAAACCACTAATCAGTGAGGGTAACCGGACAAAAGGCTTCAATTTGCTAGGGAGCATAAAGATTGGACTCTGGAGCAATGGAAGAAGGTCATGTGGTCTGATGAGGCCAGATTTACCCTGTTCCAGAGTGATGGGTGCATCAGGGTAAGAAGAGAGACAGGTGAAGTGATGCACCCATCATGCCTAGTGCCTAGTCATCAATGCAAGATCTTGGAGAAAAATGAATGCAACGCTGGATGGAAATAGATCTTGTGACATTGTAGAAGCTTATCGAAACAATGTCACAGTGAATGCTGCTGTAATCAAAGCTAAAGGTGGTCCAACAAAATAGTGTGACCTTTTATTTTTTTGGTGACAACTTTTTTTTTTTGGCCAGGCAGTGTATGTTGCAACAAGGAACACATTAGGCATGAGTTAGTGAAGGAACTATCTAATGGAAAATTAAGATGGTGTAAAACCCATACTGTGTTTGCAAGAACCAGTATAATTGTTAGTTTTATGGTCTGGGCTGTGTTAAGACAGCAGCAGTCTGCTTTGGATCTGGCTCTACTTGTGCTCCTACTTAGCCCAACTCCCTGGGCGAACACCTGCCTGATCTTTTAAACTGACATTGCCCCAGGTGATTTCTATGTCAGGTGAGGTACTGGGTACTGATAACAACTCTACAGAACATCACTTCAAGAAAGTCCAAACTTTCTCTTTAAGAGAAGTTAATATCAAAGCATGTGTTGATAAGCCATATATGTTTGATCCAGACAAGAGCATGCAGGGAGCTTTAGCCTAGGATGTTTTCCTAGTGTGTGAGCTTTATAGCTTCCAATTTACACTTGTGATTAAGTTCTAATGACTTCATGAACTGAGCAGAGTCAAAGAGGTAACTACAAAAAGACTTTGAGAAGTGTGCCAGGTATAGTGACTCTGCAGTTGCTGAAAGAGAAAGGGAAAGTGGGAGGTGTGGGGAGTAAACGGCAATGTGTTTCATCCTGCACTAGTTCTGTACCACAGCTTGGATTATCGTGGCGTTGTGGTTCTGGGCAAGGCTTTCATGCTGCCACCATGGTCAAATGCCTTTGATACGCTTGGCCAGCACCCCCCAGGCAGCACAAATCCAGAGGATGAGCACAGTAGAAGAAAAAGAAAAAAAAAGGCACCAAATGAAACACTGAAATCCTGTGAAGTTTTATTTTTACTGTGTGTATGGGTGTGTGTTTCATGCGTGTTCAAAGTCACTCACATGCTATGATCATACACTGTGTGATGTGTGTGTGTTTTCTATCCTCTCAGACAGGTGGAGCATGAAATCAGGTTTCTCTTTCACTCTGTCTTGTTTCCACAGACTCTTCGTCTGTGTGTCACCATCTGTCCATTCCTCGAAACCTTCGCTGCTCTATTACTCTCCCAGTCACTGACCTTGCTTTCACCCATTTCACACCACCTTCTCCATCAGTGTCACTCCCCCTGCTTGTCCTTGTCACTTTCTCTGCATTCATCATTCCTTTTCTTTTTCCCTCCTTCTCTCTGCTACTGCTTCTCATCTCTTTCTTAGAGAAAGTTTTGTGTAATTAAGACCACTGTTGGTGCTCTAGCTTTGCCATCCTGACGGCCAAATTAAAAATTGATTTATTTGATTGATTCCATACTCTGGGTGAATGCAGTTGGCCTCATCTTTGCCCTCACTTGCTTATATTCTTCTCATATTTCACCTGTCATCCTTTCTTCATATCATTGCTCTATCTTTTCATCCACAGATTCCTCCTGGTCTCAATTTTGTTGCTCTATAAAATCTACTGGTGCCATCCATCATCTTGACTCACAGCTACCTACAGCAAATCAACATTCATGGTGACTTTGTATTTGAGAGTATTTCAGAAGTTGCCTCGACACAACCTATTCCTTGTACCACCTACCTTATTGCTATATTGTCCTCCATTACAGAGCGAAAAGGGGGAATTGGAAATACCCTCTGTCTGTCTCTCTGCCCATTTGTGCATGCTGTGAGTGCAATACAATCCAATGCAACTTTATGTATAAAGCACTTTAACAATAATAATAATGTGATATGTATTGTCATCATTGTATGTTCCCATGCAATGGCAAATTTGGCTCTCCGCATTTAACCCATCCACCACCAGGTGGAGCGGTGGGCAGCTATGGAAAGCACCCGGGGAGCAACTGGGAATAGGGTGTCCTGCTCAGAGACACCACGAGATGTGCAGTGACCGAGGATCGAACCCAGAACCTTTGGGTCCTGAGTCGGCTGCCCTGGCCCTACACCATCTCATGACACCATTGGCCAAAATGCTTTTCAAAAACTTGAAAAGCTCCCATTTTGGCGTGTGGCTGTATCCAGGCATAAGAAAGGTTCTTTTTGAAAATTAGGTTGCCAGGTCAAAATCAAACATGACCACCGCCATATATTTATAAACATAGTGAGCTGTATAATTTGAAAAATTAGCAATGGGTCATTTTCCTTTATGGTTTGTGTAAGACAATTTCCATTTGAAAATGGAGTTGCCACTTATTGTGTGTGTGAATGTGTGTAAACCAGCCACTACCTATCATTTGAGAAACTAGGCTTTGTAGTTTTGATATTTCTTAAAAGTATAGTTTCCTCAAATGATTGGGATGCTTTGCTCACCAAGATCCATTGCTCTGTGCCACCTTGGACAAAAACAAACAAACAAACAACCAAAAAAACCAACAACTCTTTTTATACCCAGTGTGACGCATACCCTTTTGAATATCTACAACCAAAAACATTAAAGTTTGCTTGCATATGTGTTCAGTTTTTTATTTTATTTTGTTTTTCAATTCTAGTCCAGAATAGCACTCATCTGAAAAAAAAAAAACTCCAAACATTAACTATGCAAATCCTTAAGCGACAGGGGACTGGCATACAAGCAAAACTGTTACTCATTCAAAAAATACTATTGCTGTCAGGGCATCACAAACTGCTACTAAAGACAACTTAAGTGAAATAATTTAATATATAATTTTCTACACAATTAATTTGTATACTTTATGTCCATCAAGCGAGGCTTCATGATCCCACATTTGTGTAGGTTTTTGAGAACAGATAGTTAATTTAAAAGGTTTGGGACGTTGTTGTTGTTTTTTTATGTGGATTTTGCTTGTTTTGCCTGTGAATACATGGGTTTTCTCCAGGTTCACTGGTTTTCTCCCACAGACTAAAAACATTCATGTTGGGTTGAGTGGTAACTAAAGTGTTATAAGGTGAGAGTGTGAATCGTTGTCTGTCTTGTTTGTTTTGATGTGGCTCCTGGCTCTGTGATGGACAAATGATCTGATAAGGGTGCACCCTGCCCTGGACATAGACACCAGCTACTCCACAACTCTGCACAGACAAGTGTGTGAAGGGAATTGTTGAATGCATAAAATTAAACTAGAGTAGGATGCAGGCTCAAGATGTTCAGTACCATCAGAAAAAAATAAGAAAAAGCAATTGAGACCCTATGACAAAGTCCCAGATTTGAAAAATTTAGCATGTTTTATTTATCTATTTTTTTTTTTTT
Source organism: Nematolebias whitei (assembly GCF_014905685.2). Lineage (NCBI taxonomy): Eukaryota > Metazoa > Chordata > Actinopteri > Cyprinodontiformes > Rivulidae > Nematolebias > Nematolebias whitei. The sequence continues at coordinate 12,596,590 of NC_056498.1, forward strand.
TTTTAAATGCTTGTGTGAATCATGATCGTTAAAGAACTAGGTATAAAAATACCAAGTATGTGTAAAACATTTCTGAAAAGTAGGCAATTGCTGTATTTAAAGGTATTGATGTAGTTAATTTGATTTTTTTTTTTTTAGGGGATCAAAAATACGAAGAAAAATGAAACAAAAGTTGAAAATTCTTGATTTTCAGAAGACATTGACTTGGTGGACAAGCTTAAATAGATGTATTAGCAATAGAATATATATTTTGAATGACATATGATGGCAATTTAGAGAAAAATGGTTTGTTTTAGATTTTGACATTTTCTATTATGTTGATCTCTATGTATTTCATTCGTCATCTTCATGATTAGTAAATCTGTAGCATATTCAGGGCCTAGCTTTTATAGTGGAAAAATACTACAACTTTGTTATTTTTATCTTTGTTTTGTTTATTTATTTTATATATGCACTTTTGGAACTTTTGGAAATAATTATAAATTGTGTCTATATTTGTGTAGGTGATTTTAATAATAAAAAATAAATAAAGTGCTATGTGTTGTTGTCATTGTATGTTCCCGTACAATGGCAAAATTAGTCTCTGCATTTAACCCATCGCACCTGGGATGCACCAGGTGGAGTGGTGGGCAGCTATATAAGCATCTGGGGAGCAATTAGGGATTAGGTGTCTTGTTCAGAGACACCACGACATGTGGGAATAACTGGGGATTGAACCTGGTACTTTTGGGTCCTGAGTCAGCTGACCTACCTCTACCCCATATGTCCATATTATGGACATACATATAATTTGAGACAATATTCCATTTAGGCTAATGCTATACTTATAGCATATCTTTGAAATTGCTGCATATTATCATTTAAAATGGTCATTGTTTTAAGGTTTTAACAAAAGACAATCTAATATAACTATTCATCTATCCATCCATCCATTCATTCATTATCTTTACTCGCTTCTTCCTTGGGATCACTGGCGCCCATATCCAGTGATCACTTTGTGAGAGACGAGGGAGAATCTGAACAAGTCGCAAGTTCAAATACACAAATATAATTACCTAAAATAAAATAACCTAAAAAGTATTTCCCCCTGCTTTCTTCCCAGCCACACTTTTCTCCTTTACAGCCAACACATTTTACCCCCTAACACAGTAAGCCAGTCAAGTTTCTGCCTTATTAGCTGCCACTGTTAGCATTGTCATGGCTAATTACCAGGACTAATTCTAACTAATGATGACATTATGAAGTGCACAGTACACGTCATGCAGTGTGTGGCCAAAGTAAAAGATTATTAAAAGAGTCTCAAGTTAAAGCAAATTCTGAAATATTTCCATTCTTACTGATTATTATGTAATTGTTTGGGGCTGAAAAGGTCAAAAGAGTAGGAAGCGAGGCAACAATGAAATGTCCTAGTATGTGAGAGAAGGATAGGTAAGAAGTATCCTGATGCATGCTCAATAATCCAGGTAGAAAAATCCCAAAAAGTTCAATCTGGTCCTCTGGACATTCAAAAAAAAAAAAAAAAAAAGCAAAAAAATCTAGAAACGTTTCGTCTCTCATCCAAGAGACTTCCTCAGTCTGAGGTGCTGTTTTCAGCTCAGTCTCTTAAATAGCACCTTCTCAGAGTGGATCAACCAGTTTTGCTGCTGACAACCAAAACCAACTGATCACATGCTCAAGAAGGACCATCAGCCTAACAATGGATCATTAGCACACTGATGGCTGTTTACTATTCACAGAGGGCTGAGTGATACTAGCAATC
>NC_056498.1:12598748-12603404 GCF_014905685.2 Nematolebias whitei
TGTCCCCCTCTTACAATGCTGTGATTGCTAGTATCACTCAGCCCTCTGTGAGTAGTAAACAGCCATCAGTGTGCTAATGATCCATTGTTAGGCTGATGGCCCTTCTTGAGCATGTGATCAGTTGGTTTTGGTTGTCAGCAACAAAACTGGTTGATCCACTCTGAGAAGGTGCTATTTAAGAGACTGAGCTGAAAACAGCACCTCAGACTGAGGAAGTCTCTTGGATGAGAGACGAAACGTTTCTAGATTTTTTTGCTTTGTTTATTTATTTATTTATTTTTTTTGAATGTCCAGAGGACCAGATTGAACTTTTTTGGATAGGTAAGAAGGCATTTGAAAGCTACGTTTTGACAAAAAAAGATTAATGACAGCACTTACTTGACAAAGTATTATGTGAAAATCATGGGACAGATTCTGTAGGGCAACACTGTAAATACTGTAAGCAAAAATGGGAATGGGCCAGCAGTAAAACCCAGTTAAAGGAGACATCCACACAGTCCTTAGATAGATAACTTTACTAATTGGCTTTTATGTATGTGAATGTTCCTGTAAAGTGCCCTGAGACAGCTTTGTTGTGATTTGGCGCTATATAAATAAACTGAATTGAATTGAATTGAGTTATTCAGGGTAAATTCTATGTAATTGAATTTCTTGATAATATCTAACTACAACTTATTTTGGTGGTTTTAACTGGTGATGATCTCAAGAGGTTGTTTAATTGGACGGTTGTTGACTCAATTCACAGCTTCCCCAGTTTCTTCATCAAAGTGTCAGCGGGTGAGATGCTGAACTATTTATTGCTCCTTCTGTGTTTCTCAAATGGAAGTCAACTTTCAGTGAAAGCATCTGGTTGCGGAAAACATTTTAAATATATTATGATAGAATGGAGAAAATATTAGTATTCCACCTATAAATATTTATCTTGAGTTGCTTTAGTTTTATACTTATTTGTACTGTCTCATCATATTGCATTACAACAAAACCATGGTGGGTTGTTTCTTATGAAATCCCATTAGATTCTGTTGTATTGCATGTTATACAGTATATATATATATATATATATATAGATATATAGTGCTTGTCAAAAATTTAAAATATCATGAAACAATTGATTTATTTCAGTAATTCCATTCAAAAAGTGAAACTTGTATATTATATTCATTCATTACACACAGATTGATATATTTCAAATGTTTATTTCTTCTAATGTTGACGATTATAACTGACAACTAATGAAAACCCCAAATTCATTATCTCAGAAAATTAAAATATTACTTGGTATGGTATGGTATAAAGTTTATTCATTTTAAAAAATAAAACAAAAGAATTCCAAAAACTATATAAAAAAATACAAGAGATTTAAAATGAAAGGCAGCAGAAGAAGAAAAAATCTTATTATATCTGCCCTTTTTTTTCAAACAATTATTTCAATCATAATAATTTTCAAGTAACAGAACAAAATGAATAACTCTTTCTAATTTTTCTAACTCTAAAACAAAACACACTAAGCTACTTCATATATTTTTTTTTAACAATTCAGCTTTGATCTTTTTCTTAAATGTGCACATTGACTTGACATTTTTCACATCACTCTCTAGACCATTCCACAATCCAACTCCTTGGATTGAGGTAGACCTTCCCTTCAGACTAGTTCTGAATTTTGGTTTGACAAATATTTCTATCCCCTTAAGATTGTAACAACTTTGTCTTTTAACAAAATTTCTTTGAATATTTAATGGTAATGTGTTATTTTGAGCCCTATATATAACTGATAAAATACTATAATCTATCAAATCATGGAACTTCAATAACTTCAGTTGATAAAATAATGTGCTTGATGGGTGACAGTAATGATTTCTGGTGATAATTCATATAGCTCTTTTCTGTAAAATAAAAATAGGCTTTGTAAATGTTTTACACACTTTCCCCCAAACATCAATGCAATAGATTAAATGTGGAACAATGATTGTGTTATACAACATGTACAGAGCTTTATCATTTAATAATTCCCTGACTTTGTATAGTACTGCAATAGATTTAGATATTTTTGTTCTTACAGAATTTATGTGATTTTTCCATGTTAGCTGTTCATCAATGATTACACCCAAAAATTTCATCTCATTAACTCTAGAAATCTCAACACCCTCAATTTTAAATGGATCGTCAACAGTTCTTTTTGTTACTCAAGACCAATAAAAAAAAATTTAAAAAAAGAATTTTAGACATGCTGGCCAACTGAAAAGTATGAACATGAAAAGTATGAGCACTCAATACTTAGTTGTTGCTCCTTTTGTCTGGATTACTTCGGCAAAGTGGTGTGGAATGGAGTCAATCAGTCTGTGACACTGCTCAGATGTTATGAGAGGCCAGGTTGTTCTGATAGTGGTCTTCAGCTCTTCTGAAGTGTTGGGTCTGGTGTATCACATTTTCCTCTTCACAATACACCATAGATTTTCTATGAGGTTAAGGTCAGATAAGTTTGCTGGCCAGTTAAGAACAGGGATACCATGGTCCTTAAACCAGGTACTGGTAGCTTTGGCACTGTGAGCAGGTGCCAAGTCCTGTTGTAAAATGAAATCTGCATCTCCATAAAGTTAGTCAGCAGCAGGAAGCATGAAGTGCTCTAAAACTTCCTGGTAGACGACTGCATTGACCTTGGACCTCAGAAAACACAGTAGACCAACACCAGCAGATGGCATGACACCCCAAACCATCACTAACTGTGGAAACTTGACACTGAACCTCAGGCAACGTGGATTCTGTGCCTCTCCTCTTCCTCCAGACTTTGGGACCTTGATTTCCAAATGAAATGCAAAATTTACTTTCATCAGAGAACATAACTTTGGACCACTCAGCAGCAGTCCCAGGCGAGATGCTTCTGACGCTGTCTCTTGTTCAAGAGTGGCTTGACACAAGAAATGCGACAACTGAAACCCATGTCTTACATACATCTGTGTGTGGTGGTTCTTGAAACACTGACTCCAGCTGCAGTCCACTCTTTGTGAATCTCCCACACATTTTGGAATGGGTTTTGTTTCCCAATACTTTCCAGGGTGCAGTTATCTCTATTGCTTGTACTCTTTTTGTTCTACCACATTGTTTCCTTCCCTTCACCTCTCTATTTATGTGTTTGGACACAGAGCTCTGTGAACAGCCAGCTTCTTCAGCAATGACCTTTTGTGTCTTGCCCTCCTTGTGCAAGGTGTCAATTATTGTATTTTGGACAACTGTCAAGTCAGCAGTCTTCCCCATGATTGTGTGGCCTACAGAACTAGACAGAGAGATCATTTATGTATAGCGTTCATCGTACATCATATATCATAGATCATATATTGTATATCATATTTCACATATCATAACATAATGCACAACATATTGTACTTTAAAGCAAATATGAACATATAATTGAACTAACATCTTTTTTTTTTCTGGTATTCTTTTTTTAATCTATTTCTAGAATAAATATAAAGTGTACATGAAGTTGTTAAAAATACATTCTGTCCAGTCATGACTTTCCATAGAGCAGATATAATTAAAGCATAAAATATGTTCCAGTAACATTAAGGTGGTTTAGCAGGCAAAGTTATTATTATTATTATTATTAGTATTTGTGTTTGTGTGTGAGCGTATGTGTGTCACAATTCAACAAAGCACGTCTGCTCCAAAGAGATGTTATAAAAAAAAGACATAACATTTCCCTAATTCTACATGATAGAAAAGTTTTATTTTTATTTTGTACATATTTGACTATTAATGATTTGTGTAGGTGTTTGAGGAGAGTAGACTGCCACATAAAGAGATAAACTCACCTCAGATGGTTCACAATGTTTCCTTGAAGATGGCTTCTCAAAAGCTATTTACAGTTCAGTAAATAAAAGTAAAAGTAACAGACCAAAAATAAAAATAAAATAGCATCTTAAAGCTTCAAATTCTTTCTGTATTTGTGCAGAGAAAAGACTCTGAGCACAAACAATGGAGCTGCCATGTTTTTCTTCAAAGGCTGTTGAAGACATTTGCATTACTGCTGTGGGCAACAATATATGTATATATTTTTTCTGCTTTTGGATATTTTAAATTGTTTGTCAATATAGTGTACCTTTTTACTCCTGAGCTACCTTTCATGCACATCAAGTTTGTATGTGTGTATTTGAGAAAGAGTTAGTTGTTCATACAGGGTTAATCACAAACAATTCAAATTGTATGGTATAATTTCCGTCTGTCCATCTGTATGTCCATACGTAACTTTATGTTGTCCCGCCAATAACTTCTTTTTTCATTTTTTCTTCTTCTTCTTTCGGCTACTCCCTTCTTCAGGGGTTGCCACAGTGAACTAAGTTTTTTTTTGCACCCGATGCCCTTCCTGAAGCAACCACTGAGCTACCACAGCCCTCTGTGTGGAGAAGAGAGCTGCCACCTAGGGCACCTGGGGGAGCAGGTGGTGGGGGTTAAGGGCCTTGTTCAAAGAAACAGATTGGGGCAAATGAGGGTGGAGGCAGGTGTGGGTGCTTCAGCTTTTCTACCCACATTTTGATGATGTAGGTCTGGGGAGTTGAACTGGCAATCTTCTGATTACTGGCCAACCCTCTGTAATTGCTGTGCCACCACTCCCATATATATATATATATATATATATATATATATATATATATATATATA
>NC_056498.1:12603414-12604116 GCF_014905685.2 Nematolebias whitei
TATATATATATATATATATATATATATATATATATATATATATATATTCACTTCCCTTGGCTAACAGAGTTTTCTTTAGACTTGTTAATCTTGTTACTGTAGAAGTAATAAACCTCCTAAAACTCCATTTGTTTTTTTTATTGTATTCTTATTTTTATTTATTCAGGCAAATAATCAGTCAACCCCTAGTTTAATTTTGGTTATACACAGCTATCACACTAATCTGTGGTTTCTTGTATTCTCCATAGGTGGTGTACAAGAACAACGACTTTAAGTTGGAGCTCTCCCAGCTGGCTATCGAGCACGACCCTAAAATCACACCTAACGGTGATCTGGTGTTTCGCTGTGAGGATGTGGCAGCTCTGGATCCTGTAACGTTTGAAACCCCCGAGTCCTACATTTCCTTGCCCAAGTGGAACACCAAGAAGACAGGCTCCATCTCTTTTGACTTTCGCACCACGGAGCCCAGTGGCCTGCTGCTTTTCAGCCACGGGCACCCTCAAGGTTCAAAGGAGCAGAAGCCTGTTAGGGAGCTGAAGACTGATTACTTTGCCATGGAGCTTCTGGATGGATATTTGTACCTGCTGATCGATATGGGCTCCGGGAAAACAAAACTCAAAGCAAGCAACAAGAAGGTCAATGATGGGGAATGGTGCCATGTGGATTTCCAGAGGGAAGGAAGAAAGGGTGAGTTGAACCGGG
>NC_056498.1:12604216-12621678 GCF_014905685.2 Nematolebias whitei
GGGGGGGGTGTTATTAAATTGATGTCCCACGAAACCTTACACCTAATGTAAAACCAAACACACGTTTACAATTAGATGGGATACTAGAGTCATAAGAAAAAAAAAAAACTTTTTAATGTCTAGGATTTTACATATCCGTCCATGCAGGAAATGGTTAACTTATTCAACCTCTAACCTCAGGTGCACAGAACACACAGTTAATTCCACTACGCCATTATTTATTAAACAAAAATAAAGCCAAACAGGAAATGAAAGCTGTCTGTTAAAACCTAAATCCACCCATTGATCCAACAGCATGTGGACCTCCTTTAGCAGAAATAATGTTGCTGTTGCCCTTGGGTCAAAATGATCAAGAAAACACCTCAGTTTGAAAACTAAGGCCTGTGGATGATTTTGACCTAAGGGCAGTGGAAGGTGTAATTCTGTTTTTTTTTTGTTTTGTTTTTTTAATAAGTTTATTGTCTGATTATGAAGGACTTTTTTTTTTTGCTCACTCGTCTTTACAACATGGCTTCAGTTCACTAAAGTGTGCAGACATTTGTCTCTGCACATCTCTCTTAAAGTCCCACCACAGCAATTTAGTCAGGTTGATGTCAAGAATTAGACTAAACTATTGAAATGCACTGATTTTTTTTAAAATGTGCTTTGGTGTTTGGGGTTATTGTCTAGTGGCGTCATGATAAATGTGTTACAAGCTTTAGCTTTTAAACAGATGGCTCTGCGATATTATGGTGTCAATTTGATGAACACAAGATTTTTCATTCATTCATTCATTCATTCAACCTGTATTTAAACAGATAAATCACACTGAGCCTCGAAGACTCATTTACAAGTGAGACCTGTTAGGACAAAAAAGTAATGAAAGTGACAAGTATAGGATTTGGTATAACGTACATAGGCCACACTTGTGTATAAGCTGCAGGTGCCCATGTTGTAACATGAGATATTTACATAGAAAGATTTTAAAACTTTTAATTAAATACGTACCGGTAACATACACAAATACATACAGTATTTTTATTTATTTTCTCTGAACAGTGCCTGTAACACGACTGGTTTAAAAAACAAAACAAAACAGTAGCCTACCAGAAAGTCATTGATTGCTATCTTCATCTTCCTTCTGCAGAGGATTTTTTACTCCACTGTCAGGATCTACTCTACTGGCAGACTTGAACAAACCTTGCACTGTGCGTGTGGCAAGTTTTGGTAAACGATTTCTCGCCGCTAGTCACCCAAGCCTCCCACGGTGCAAATACTTTGTTGTGGGGGAGTGGAGAACGGGAAATGAATCATCTCTCCCCACCTCCCCCTACTGGACCAATGAAACCAACTTTCATTGGTCCACTGTGATCTGTTCGTTAATTTCATTGGTCAGATTTTTTTTAACCTTTATTTATACAGGTCGTGTCACTGAGTCACGAGGACCCACAAACAAGAGAGATGTGTATTGGGCAGATATGTGAGCCTCGGGTGTGATGTGGCATGAAGCTCGGCAGCCCATCAAAAAAATTAATCTATAAATTAGCCGCAGTATTGTATAAGCCGCAGCGTGCAAAACATGTGAAAAAAGTAGTGGCTTAAATTCTGGATATTACGGTACTTTTTTTTTTATTTTATGATTTTTTTTTTTGTTTGTTTGTTTTCAGTTTTCGAAGAATTGCATGATTTTGACTTTGGGTCGGGCTTTCCAATCTCTGATGCTGAAGTTGTTAAAAAGCTCCTCGGTCGCAGGGCCCCAGTGGTGGATGAGATTTACCCGGCGTTCCTTAAGGCTCTGGATGTTGTAGGATTGTGTTGGCTTACGTGACTCTGCAATATTGCGTGGACATTGGGGGCAGTTCCCCTGGATTGGCAGACCGTGGTGTTGGTCCCCCTATTTAAAAAGGGGGGGCGTCGAGTGTGTTCCAACTACAGGGAATCACGCTCTTAAGCCTCCCTGGTAAGGTCTATTCAGGGGTTCTGGAGAGGAGGGCCCGTCGTATAGTCGAACCTCGGATTCAGGAGGAGCTGTGCAGTTTTCATCCTGGTCATGAAACACTGGACCAGCTCTGCACCCTCAGCAGGGTCCTGGAGGGTGCGTGGAAGTTTGCCCATCCAGTCTACATGTGCTTTGTGGACTTGGAGAAGGCGTTCGACCGCATCCCTCAGGGAACCCTGTGGGAGGTACTCCGGGAGTATGGGGTACCAGGCCCTTTGATTTGGGCTGTTAGGTCCCTCTATGATCGGTGTCAGAGCTTGGGCCGCATTGCTGGCAGTAAGTCGGGCTTGTTCCCAGTGAGAGTTGGACTCCGCCAAGATTGCCCTTTGTCACCGATTCTGTTCATAACTTTTATGGACCGAATTTCTAGGCACAGCCAAGGTGTTGAGGGGATCCATTTTGGTGATGTTAGGATTGCTTCTCTGCTTTTTGCAGATGATGTGGTCCTATTGGCTTCATCAGGTCGTGATCTACAACTTTCACAGGAGCGGTTCATAGCCAAGTGTGATGCAGCCGGGATGAGGATCAGTTCCTCTAAATCCGAAGCCATGGTCTTGAGCCAGAAAAGGGTAGAGTGCCCTTTCCGGGTCAGGGAGGAGGTCCTGCCCCAAGTGAAGAAGTTCAAGTATCTTGGGGTCTTGTTCACGAATGAGGGAAAAATGGAGTGAGAGATCGATAGGCGGATAGGCGCGGCATCTGCAGTGAATCAGAAAAAGAATCAGAATGCCTTTATTGTCATTATACGCAGTACAATGAAATTAAGAGCCACTCCTTTTTCCAGTGCAAAAACACGCCTTAAGAAAACACACATTAAACACACTAAAAATATAAAAAATGTAACGCAATATAGATATAATAATGAAAGTAAAAAATAAAAAAATAAAAAAAATTACAAGTATTACACAATTGTATTGCACATTATGGATATTAGTGAGGTAGTTAAGGTGATTGAGAGTATGAAATGTCAGTAGTATTGTACAGTAGAAGTCCAGGTGTTTGGGAGGTTAGATTAATAAATCAGTGCATGTGTGAGTTCAGTGTGGTGATGGCTTTGGGAAAAAAACTGTTCTTGAACCTGTTTGTTCTTGTTCTGATGCACCTGTAGCGTTTCCCTGAAGGTAACGAGTCAAACAGTTCAAAACCCGGGTGTGAACAGTCCTTGATTATGTTTTCTGCTCTGTTGAGGCAGCGTGATGTGTAAATGTCCATCAGGGAGGGGAAAGGGCAGCCAATGATCTTTTGTGCTGTCTTGACTACTCTCTGAAGCCTCTCCCTGTCAGCCAGGGTGCAGCTGCCGTACCATACTGAGATACAGTATGTCAGCAGGCTCTCGATGGACGAGTGGTAGAAGGTCAGCAGCAGTTTTGTGTTTAAGTTGTGCTTCTTAAGGACTCTTAAGAAGTGTAGTCTCTGCTGAGCCTTCTTGATGACCGCTGTGGTGTTCTCTTTCCAGTTTAGGTCAGCAGAGATATGGACACCAAGAAATCTGAAAGTGTGAACCCTCTCCACGCACTCGCCGTTGATGTAAAGGGGGGCTAGGTTGGTGCTGTGCTTCCTGAAATCAATAATCACCTCCTTGGTTTTTTTGATATTCAGAGCCAGATTTTTCTCTGAGCGCCAGGTTGCTAGCTCCAGGACCTCCTGTCTGTAAAATGTCTCATCTCCCCTTGAGATTGGTCCGACCACTGTGGTGTCATCAGCAAACTTGACGATGAGGTTGTTGTTGTGGGCCGGGATGCAGTCATGGGTGTAGAGACAGTACAGCAGGGGGCTCAGCACACAGCCCTGTGGGGAGCCAGTGAAGCGGGTGCTACATCGGTCTGTCACGGTGAAGAGAGAGCTGAGTAAAAAGGCGAAACTCTCAATTTATCGGACGATTTATGCTACTACCCTCATCTATGGTCATGAGCTTTGGGTTGTGACCAGAAGAACGAGATCTCAGATACAAGCGGCTGAAATGAGTTTTCTCCATAGGGTGTGTGGGCACTCCCTTAGAGATAGGGTGAGAAGCTCAATCATCCGAGATGGACTCAGAGTAGAGCCGCAGCTTCTCCACATCGAGAGGAGTCAGTTGAGGTGGCTCGGGCATCTGGTTAGGATGCCTCCTGGACGCCTCCCTGGTGAGGTGTTTCAGACACGTCCCACTGGGAGGAGGCCCAGGGGAAGACCCAAGACACGCTGGTGGGACTATGTTTCTCAGTTGGCCTGGGAACACCTTGGGATTCCCCCGGAGGAGCTGGCCCAAGTGGCTGGGAAGAGAAAAGTCTGTGCCCCCCTACTTAATCTGCTACCCCGCAACCCAACTCTGGATAAGTGGAAGAAAATGGATGGATGGATGCATGATCTACCCAAGGGGTGAATTTCCTTAGTCTCTCAGTGGTGGGGACATTGGTAACTGCTCCAAAAGTCTTTCACTTGTGAATGTTCTTATTCTACTACAAAAAGACAATTTTTAATTTATTTTATTTATTTATTTTTATTTATTATTTTTGGGGGGTGGGGGTGGGGGTGTCCCAGACTAGTAGGCAGCAACTGTTGCTTCTATAGTGTCATTGCTGATGACTTTTGGCTCTGGCATTGTGTCCACACCTGGGTAGTCCAGAGCAGCAAACTGACAAAACTGCTGTGTTTATCAAAATTCTAATCACAGTGCTTTACACAGCCACAATTTTGCATTTTCCATAAACATGATTTCAAAGGATTTCAGTTTATTGTGGTTGCTGAAATGCTATATTTTATCATTTGTAGACAAAATATTTGATCAATTCATTGTATTTGAATCCCTCATAGCGACATATGTGTCACACTAACGTTAAATTGAGTTAGACATTGGCCAGAGCATTTTAATAAGCAAGATAACATTGCATATTCTGATGATAATAATACAATACGTGGTACCTTCTGGTGTAGATTTCTTTATTTAAAACTAAATGATGTCTTGAAACGCCTCCACCTGTAAACCATCTCAAACAGGGGCATACAAATGCAGTGTTGGATGAATGATCTGTAGGTGTTAAAGCACCTTGTGGACATGATATCTCCTCCTAATGGTGTCCTATAATGAGCAAGGGTGTGAATGAGCCTCAGTGTGTGCGTGCGTGTGTGTGTGCTCATGGGTGCGTGTGATCTCGCCGCTGCTTCTGCTGTAATTGGCTTTTAATAGAAAATTAAGATGAAGTCATTAATCACAGAAAGCGAGAGGGGCCTTTTGTTTCACCCACTCTCCGCTGCATTCTGCTTCCCTTCTCTTCTATTTAGCCTATTATAGACACATTAGACACACGTGTGCTCACACAGTCCACTGCTATTCATCCTGTCTCGCTTTGCTGTATGTTTTTTTTTCAGTTCTGTGCCCCAAAATTAGCATCTCACTCATTCATCCACTTGATCTCCCACCTATGCAGCCGTTTATTCATACCATCTTTAATCATTTTCACTGTTGTGTTGAGCCATAAAACTATTCAAATGTAGCTCCAAATTTAGGATGCATGAAGTAAACCACAGAAATTACAGGCCTGGCATTAGTTGAAGGAAATCATATCGTCCACAACATTTTATGACAGAATTTTAGAACAAGTTCAATTCAATTCAATTCAGTTTATTCATAAAGAACCAAGTCACAACAGATCTTGTCTCAGGGCACTGAACAGAAACATTCACACACATTATAAATGTCAATTAGTAAAAGTTCTCTATCTAAGGAAGCAGCAGATTGCGTTGTCTTTATTTTGTGACAGTCTCCCATCCTGAGCAAGCACAAAGGAGACAGCAGAAAGAAGAAAAAAAACTCCCTCATAACAGGAAGAAACCTCCAGCAGAACCTCAGGATGAACAGCCATCTGCTTTGACCGGTTGGGTTTGAGAGGATAGGAAGGAGAAATGGACACAGAATGGCAGGTCCAGAATGGAGGCGAGCAGGTTCCTCACTAGGAAGAAAGATAAAAAAATAACAAAAACAAACAAACAAAAAAAGTTAAGATAGAAATAATCACAAAAACAAACTGTTTTATTGTATTTATTTGTAATTATTTTATCAAATTTCTCCTGGGATATGTGGACGATGTGTCAGCCTCACAAACTGGAAGTTGGTTCCACAGGAGAGGATCCTGGTAACTAAAAGCTTTGCCTCTCTTTCTGCTTTTGGAAACTCTAGGAGCCACAAGTAAACCTGCAGTCTGAGAGTGAAGTGCTCTGTTAGAAAATTTGGAACAATAGGAGCTGTAATATAAGATGGGGCTACGTTGTTGAGAGCTTTTAGGTACTCTGGAGGTAGTTAGTGCTCAGAGTAAGTGATGCTAAATACTTTAACTCACTTCCACATCAAAATGTAACTATGTGTAAAACGGGTGGAGTTAAAGTCATTTTTTGTGTTTAATAAATTGGCTTAGCAGTGGTGGCCATCTTGAATGGGGTTGATTCTAAAAGTAGAGATATGTCAAATTTTTACTCTGCAAGTTTTGGGGAAAAAATTGTTTTGTGGTTCGTGAAATATTCTTAATAATAAAACAGACACACTCAAAGTGGGAAAAAACAATAAAACATCACAACTTTGTCTTGAGTGACAAGCAATATTAAGCTCCAAGTTATTTCTGCTTTGTATGTAATCATACTTTTCAGCATTAAACATAATTATGTTTTTTATTCTATTTTCCACCTTTAGGGTCTATCTCAGTCAACAGCCGCAGCATGCCCTTCATGTCTCCAGAAGGCAATGACATCCTGGACCTGGACAGTGATATGTTCCTGGGTGGACTGCCTGAGCCCAAGTCGGACCTCATCCTGCCACCAGAAGTTTGGACGGCGCTCCTTAACTATGGCTATGTCGGCTGCGTTCGCGACCTCTTCATAGATGGAAAAAGCCATGATGTGCGCCGTCTGGCTGAGATCCAGAGTGCTCTGGGCGTCAGCAGCTTCTGTACCCGAGAGTTGCAGAAGCGATGCAGCAGCGCCCCCTGTGGCAATGGAGGTCTCTGCAAAGAGGGCTGGAATCGCTACATATGTGACTGCACCGGCACCGGGTACCTGGGCACCAACTGTGAAATAGGTAAAGACGATGAACTGGAGTGCTGATTTGTTGTTTTGTTTAACTTGAGCCCTATTTCCAAGAGATTAGTTTTACCTAGGGACCACATGCTATTTGTAATCATTACGGAGATGGTCTCTGTTGTTAATCCCGTGCGAATCGGCCATGTCAGTAATTTGTAAAGTAAAAAATCCCCCGCAAATTACCTACTGTATTTTGCTGAATTCAGAGGTACTGTGATAATACTGTCCATCCATCCATTATGTTTTACCCACTTCTTCCATTTTGGGTCACGGGTGTCGCCTGTGCCCATGTCCAGCAATCACTGTGTAAGGGGCGGGGTACACCCTGGACAGGTTGCAAGTCCATCACAGGGCCACATAGAGACAAATGAGACAAACAACCATTCACTCTCACACCTAGGGACAATTTAGAGTTACCAATCAGCCTAGCATGCATGTTTTTGGTCTGTGGGAGGAAACCGGAGTACCTGGAGAAAACCCACAAATGCATGGAGAGAACATGCAACCTCCTCACAGAAAGGCCCCTGGACCAGGATTTGAACCGGGGACCTGCTCGCTGAGAGGCAGCAGCTCTACCAGTTGTGCCATTGTGCTTCCTGTGATAATACTAATCCAATGCAAATAGGCATCTCTGTGATTTGGACATAAATGGGCGGTATTCGATACGTAATTATGCGTTTTTTGGTTTTTGTTTAAGCAAAATCATTTGGAAAAATATAGAACAAGGCTATTTTAAATGAACGCGCTGCTCACTTCGGCTTTTGTAGATGCTGCTACTTCCTTCACTGCAAATGACAGCAGGTGTGGAGATGCGCACATGCAGCCGGTGATCAGCTGATCCACCCTTCCATCCCTCCATCCATCCATCCATTATACAAAGTATTTACCCGCTTCTTCCTTTTTGGGTAGTGGGGGTCGCTGGTATCTATGTCCAGCATCAATGTGCGGGAGACGGGGGACACCCTGGACATGTTGCAAGTCCATTTCAATCAGCAGGTTAGCAGACGCGCGTGGCAGGTGACAGGTTGCCCATCTGAGCTTAACGTGGCTTCTTTTTACCTCTTAAACCAGCCGGTCGGTCCTGCCTCCTCCTCAACAAATGGTTAACACAATTTTATATTACGCATTCTTTAGTTTTCTTTGTGCTGATTCATAAAACCACATCAAAGCCTAAAACTGGCCCAGCCCACACATCAAGCACATACATATGGACTGGCCCGGTCATGACAACGCACCACGTTACCATAAATTCTGGAAGATGTCCGTAAATTTCAGCTAAATCTCAGGCTTTGGTTATCCCGTGCAAATGTGCCACATAAAAAGCAGACATTGGGGAGTAATTTATTTTTTACATGTGGTCTCTAGGTAAAACTAATCCTGTGCACATAGGGCTTTAAAAGTCCTTGATGCATGTTTTTACATTAGTTTTACAAAGTTGAAACAATACGACTCTCAGGTATTATATCAAAGTCTGGATCGAAATTAACAAAACTGACCAAAAATTTGTAATTTTTCTTTTAGCTGAAATCAATTAGCCGTGATGCCGATCTTGAACTGAGTTAACTACATTTGCTAATGCTAGATGTGCATCCATTGATTAGTTTCTGTGCACTTCATTAAAATATGTCCAATGGTTCCTGAGATATTTTGCTAACAGACAAGGAGTTCAACAGAAAATGTCAACAACTTAATCAAAGTCAAATTAAAAATTTAATTGGCTATGTGCCATACTTACTGTATGTGCTGGGGATTCCTCTGAGATTCTACCAGAGACAATCTTAGTTACGTGTAAAACAGACTGAGCTATAGCCATTTTTGTGTTAGCTAAAGTTGCTTAGATGTAGCATCCATCTTGAATTTGATTAGCTTCAAAAGATAATAGGTTGCAGATGTGCATCCATTGATCACATTTTGATAGTTTTAAATATATCCACCATTTAAGAAAATATTTTGTCAAACAAATTTGATGGCTACAATTAATGAAACAATATTTAAGCAATAATGTTGCTCCGTGTATAGAACTGGATTGTGTGCTGTGACATTTTCACCTACTACCTCACCAAATTTTAGCTAAAAATAAAGCTAAATTATTTTAGACATGGCCGTTTATGCGATTGCTAAGTTCAGTTGGCTGTGGCGGCCATCTTACATTGGGTTGACTCCAAAAGACAATCAGTTGTAGACATGCAAACAATGATTACTTTGTTATAGTTTCAGTAGCATCTGTCCAATAGTTTCTGATATATTTTGCTAACAGACAGATAGAGTTGACTCAATAGTAGGAGGCTAAGTTTGGAAAAACAGCCTTCAGAGTAAAAATTGGGGATAAATCTTACAAAATATTTCATGTTTGGTAGTGGAGCGGTAGTTGAACCCAAGTGCAGGCAGAACTCGGAGAACTCAAAGGATGAAATAATAAAATGGTTTATTAACAAAATAAAGAGCTGATGTGGCAGCATAAGTCACATGATAATGGGAGACATGGAGGGATGAACACAGGAACCAGACGCAAAAAAAACAGATATTGACCAGTTAGCGAGTAACAGGACATGCAGACTTAAATACACACACTAATGAAGGGTAAACACAAACACCTGCGAAGAACAGGTGGAAGGCATGGCCTAATTACAAGACAGAGGAGAGCAGGAGCTAAACTCACCACAAGGGGGCACCATCCTCGCAATTTTCACTAAGAATAAAAAAAATTTTTTTAAAAATGACATAGCCATGTTGAGGTTCAGATAAGACAGCGTTAGCTGTGGCAGCCATCTTTAATTTGACTGAGCCCAAATGTTAAACCGTTGTAGACGTAGAACCAATGATTTATTTCTAAGCGTTAAAATGTTTTCACTGATTCGTGATATATTTTGCTAACATGTCAGACAAATGAGCATACACTGAGCTTTGAACATAAATATCATCGAACTTTGGCCTTCGAATGCAGGCAATAAAAACTTTTAAGAATAATCCACTTAGCTTCAAAAAATAAATACATTGAGTCATTGCCAACATGAAACTAGTTAAAAAAGTTAAATTGCCTTGGAAAAAAAAAACAGACCAAGAAAGCACATGGACACATTCATCAACACAATCTCTATCAAGTAGCTGCTGTGATCGTACCTGCTTTAGTGGGGGGCTCGGTTCGAACCTAACGTTGGGGGGGGGGGGGGGTGTCAGTGACTTGGAGGGTGCAGCAGAGGCTTGGAGGCTGAGAGGTTGGCAACAACATGGTGGTGCAGCCAGCCCTACAGCTGCCATCTGTGTGTGCCACACAGAACAGGGTGGTGGATACGCCACAGGGGCTCTGAGGAGGGGGGTGGAGAGAGAGGGGGGTTAGTCAGATATTGCTGTGCTGCTTCAGATCCATCCCAGCTTGCTGCAGGCACATCAGAACCACAGTTTGTCTGCGCAAGGTGAGCGAGCCGTGACGGGATCGGATTTTGAGGGACAAGGAGGGTAATGAGGGACGGAGAGGCTGGATTCAAATCAGGACGGCTGAAGAAGACGGTGAAATTTCTTTATCTCAAGGAGGAAGGGAGGGGGGATTTTTTTTTTTTTTTTTTAACAGTCTGGACCTTGGGAGCTGAGATGACAGATGTAGTTTTTGTGATAGTCTTCTGCCATCTTGTGGTGCTTGGAGGTACTGCAGGAACAAGGCAGCTTGTAAAAGATTATAGAGCAACAAAACATTTGGAGAATCAGTGTTATTGACTGAAAATATTAGTGCCTTACGTAGTTTTGTTTTCACTTTTTATTTTATTTTTTTTAACCGTCATTTTTCAGTGGGACTTTAGCAAAAGTAACGATGTGTTCATCCAAAGTTTGTCCTGAATTACATCAACGGTCATCAAATTGTGGTACTTTTCCACATACAGTATATTGATCTGCAAGTCTGTTATGTGGGACAAACTCAATGTAAGTCACATGATTTTCACCTGACCTTTGTATGGGTGACAATGTCAGTCAGAAATAATCAAAAATCTGCATTTTTTTTTTTTTTTTTTAGCATGCCCCCCTAAAACATCAATTCATCCATGATATTTTTAAGTGAAATATACACAATTTTGGAGTCTTTTTTAATTTAAATTGTTTAAAAATCTATCCATGTACTTGATTCAGCCCATCTGATTATAAATACATACAAACATACAAACTGTTGGACATCTTTTTTCTGATTAGTTCATAAATGTACGTCATCATTTTTGGCCTATTTTCCGTCACTTCAGCTGTTTTTGTAAGTAAACAAACACATTTGGTAGTTGGCAGAATCTCATTCTTCTTTTAAGAGCTTTCTTTACTTGTTTTATTTGGCTGATCTTCATTGCATTGCAGTGAGTATTTTTTATCTCAGTGGAACCTTAGCCAAAGGAATACGCACATGTTTGTCCAGGATGTGTGACAAATGTCTGCTTTTAACTGATTTTAGCCCATAGATCATCTTTATTGCTTACTTTGAGGGTGAGGAATCAGTGATAATGGTTTTGCTCATGTCTGTGTCGGCATGTGCAAGTGCTTGTTTGCCTATATTGTTAACAAAATATCTCATGAGTTACTGAACAAGCTTTCTTACAATAAAAAAAAAAAAAAAATGGGTTGACATCAACACTTAATAACTTTCAAAGTCAACTTGAGTCAAGATGGACACTAAGACAAAGTCGTCTTGGTAAACACATACCAGTACATACGTCTCAATTTTACACTAAGCTAATACTTGGTGTGGTCCAGTTGCTCTGCAGTGCTCCTGATCGTTGCTTTAAACTAGTATTAATTGTTGAAGTAAGCAAAATATCTCATGTACAACTGGACAAAATTCAATGAAACTTTGGATTCAAAGATTTTTATATTTTTTTGTACTGGGTGAAAAAAAGGTAATAATAAGATGTATGGAATACTTTTTGAACAAATCAGAGCTTAATTTGTAAACTGATCGATGCTGGAACGCAAATAGTGGGTGGGCCGAGGGGGGGGGGGGGTATGGGGGGAGGGAGCTGTGCGGGGGAAGTAGAGGGAGCCTGTAGGTCCTCCTTCCCCTTAAATTTTTGAACAAAGACGATGCCATTTCCTGCATTTTGGTGTAGCCTATTTTAACGGGTTGTTAAACATCTACGTTTACCTACATTTGTAAACACTTGATTAAATTACTGTTTTAGAGAGCAACGGCAGGTTGTGTGTGAATAGAACAGCTCTGATTCTGTCAAACGTCCCACCCCCACCACCACCACACACACACACACACACACCATGTTTCTGAGCTGAACTCTTCTCAGCTGAATTCATTCCTGTGCGTTGTTGCTCCTGCAGCTCCTGCTGCTCCAACCTCAATTACAACTGTCTACTCGCTTGTCCAGCTAAGGACTGTCCAATTTACTTTCATAAATAAATGGATGAATGGATGGATGGATGGATGGATGAACTGTCAAAATAACAGCGATCAAAATGTCAAATTCAACATTTTGATCGCTGTTATTTTGACAAATTAGTGATGTTGTTTTGCTTAATGTGACTAATACACATCAGACATTTCTCTCGTTGTATTTTTTATTTTTTTTTACTGTAAGCTTTTTTATTATGTCTGAAACGTATGCATGAGTTCACATCAGCAGTTGTGCAAGCTCTGTAGAACTGTGTGGAGATGGTCCTGGGTGTAAAGTATGGCAAACCAAATCAAGTAGGTATCGCTGCAGACAAATTCTGAAGGCGTATCTGGGGGGGGGGGGGAGCATCTGTTTGGACTATAGGAAAATGGGCATGTCTGGCGGACCACATCTGATTGGACGATAGAAAAAATGGGCGTGTCTGATGGGCCACATCTGATTGAAGATAGAAAAATGGGTGTGTCTGGCTGGCCACATCTGATTGGACAAAAAAAAAAAGCTGTTTGTATTAACCACAGACATATTATGTCTAAAAACAAGGTGTTATTGGCAGATTGTGTTAACCACAGGCATATTATGTCTGTGGTGTTAACTGGTTCGACATTAGCGGCGTCTCCATAACTTCTCTTTCGCCTCTCTTAACACAGAACTTCCGGTTACATTTCAAAATAAGAGCAACATAACTGGATAGTGGGGAGAGCTAAATGTTTGTTTTTTATACCTAGCCATTACATTAAAAAACAAAATCCATTTTGGTTGTTGAAAAATGTGAAAATAGTAACAATCAATTCATAAAGAAAGAAAAATAAAGTAACCAAAATATTAATGATACTTAAACTGGTCTTGGGACAAAGGATGTTTCCTTTAACTTCACATTTTCTTGTTCAACCTTTTAAATCAGTCACTGCAGATGAGTGATTGTCAGTTTCTGTAAGATTTCTGTAACTGGAGCAGGTATTTCTGTTTACTGGTTAACTTCCTCAGCTGTCTCACAAATTAAGGGTCAGTCCTACTCCATGTTTCAGCTCCTTTCATAGATCAGAACTCAAAGAAGAACTTCTAACGAGCAAACGTTGTTTTTAGCTTTTGTTTTTGGGCCATTATCTCATTACAGGACTCGTGATCTTTAATTGAGACCAGACTTTTGACAAATGGGAGCAGGTTTCACTTCACATGCTTAATATTTCATTGTACCCAGACCACACTCAAGGCAACCTGTGTCAGGTGCAGCTACAACCAAGAACACAAGAGAATCTTCTTGTGTTTGACAGTAGATATAACGCTGGTTCTTAGAAACCTTCAGTTTAAAAAAAAGATCTGACATAAGAGCTAGCAAATACAGCTAGGCAATCAGTGTTTGCCCCCCACGTCTCCTCTGTATTCTTAATAAATAATCAAAATAAAAATGTGCAATGACTTTGGACTTTTAGGGGCGGAGATTTGAGTTGCCGGATCTGATCAAACAGTTGCCCGGAGCACACCTGGTCAAAATGAGAGAGTTCCCGGCTCTTGTTCCCAGGATCCGGCTCAAATAATGCCCTGGAGCAAATCTATTAGAAGATGGCCTTTGCAGCAGACTATGAAAAATGGCTATAACTTGGTAAATTTCAAAAATATTGATCAAAAACTTAGTCAGAGTCAGAGTCAGAGTTTCTTTATTGTCATTCGCACCTCATGTGGTACATGTGGTGGAGCGAAATTATGTACACGGGGTCCCAGTTACATCCAACAATAAAATGTATAAGAAAAACAGTAATAACATCTAAGATATGAACTAAGAAAAACATCAACTAAATATACAGTAAGCACTCATAACATAAAACATTGAACATCACCACAAACATGAACATGAGTCTGTGAGCAGATGTGCACGCATGAACACATCAACATTGAAACAGATCAGCAGCAACATGAAACAGATCAGCAGCAACATGATATGGTTTTTCACAGTGATTATTCTAGTTAGAGATTCATGAGTCTAACAGCCTCAGGGTAGAAGCTGTTCCTCAGTCTAGTGGTTCTACACTTAATGCTCCTTAACCTCCTTCCTGAGGGGAGTGGGGCAAAAAGTGTGTGTGCTGGGTGGGTGGGGTCCTTCATGATGCAGGTGGCCCTCTTCCTGCATCTGGAGGTGTAGATGTCTGTGATGGTGGGGAGGCTGACTCCAACAGATTTCTGTGCAGCCTTCACCACTCTCTGCAAAGCTTTTCTTTCTGCAGCTGTGCAGCCTCCATGCCGCACGTTGATGCTCGAGCACAGGATGCTCTCCACTGCACACCTGTAGAAGGAGGTGAGGACTGAGCTTCCCAGACCAGCTCGCCTCAGCCGTCTGAGGAAGTAGAGTCTCTGATGAGCTTTCTTGATCAGGCTGGTGGTGTTGTTGCTCCAGCTGAGGTTGTCATTCATGTGTACACCCAAGTACTTGTAGCTGGAGACCACTTCCACCGCAGATCCTCTTATGTTCAGGGGGGTGTAGGTGTTTTTGTTCCTTCTGAAGTCCACAATCATCTCCTTTGTCTTCTTCACATTGATGTGAAGGTTATTCTCTTTGCACCAGCTCTCCAGGTGTTCCACCTCCTGCCTGTAGCTGGACTCATCATTGTTTGTGATGCATCCCACCACCGCTGTATCATCTGCAAACTTTACAATGTGACAGCCTGGATGGGTAGCTGCACAATCATATGTGAGCAGAGTAAACAGGAGGGGGCTCAACACACATCCCTGAGGAGAGCCAGTGCTGAGGGTTATGGTGGAGGAGGAGAGGTTGTGGATCCTCACTAACTGTGGTCTGTTTGTTAAAAAGTCTAGTACCCAGTTGCAAATGGAGGGGCTTAGTCCTAGTGTGGATAGTTTGTCCATCAGGGTTTGGGGGATCATGGTGTTGAAGGCGGATGTGAAGTCCACAAAGAGCATACGGACGTAAGAGTTTTTCTGCTCCAGGTGGTTGAGTGCAGTGTGGACCACAGAGGAGATTGCATCCTCTGTTGATCGGTTCTCACGGTATGCGTACTGATGAGGGTCCTCGTTGATGTTGATGGTTGTTTTCATGTGAGTCATGACCAGTTTTTCGAAGCATTTAGCGACTATCGGGGTGAGGGCCACTGGCCGATAGTCATTCAGACCAGTCACTGTAGAGCTTTTTGGGACTGGGATGATGGTGGCAGTCTTCAGGCAGGTGGGTACTGTCTCCAGGGTAAGTGAGGTGTTAAAGATGTCTGCCAGCACCTCACAGAGCTGATCAGCACATTCCTTCAACACTTTTCCGGGGATGTTGTCTGGGCCAGTTGCTTTGTGCGGATTAATCCTCCTGAAGGAGGTTAGTCATGGTTGAAAGTCATTCCAACACATATTTTTTTATTTTTTTGCATTACATCTTATGATGTTGTACAGGAGGCACATGTCCAGAAAGCTGTTTAAAACAGCTACAACTTAGATTGTCTTAATATATTATTGGTCTAAAACTTGAGCATTAAAGGTGGTGGGAGATTCAATTTCGATTCAGTTCAGTTCAGTTTATTCATAAAGCACCAAGTCACAACAGAAGTCATCTCAGGGCACTGAACAGAAATATTCACATACATAAAACGTCAGTTCATAACGTTATTTATCGGGGGAGCCAGCAGACTCAGACGTTGCAGACAAAGAGGTGATCATTCCAGCACTGAATTAAATCCAGTGTCCTTGTACACTTTATAAACTGTTAAAGGCTTTAAACATTCTGTGTCAGGGACTTCTGTTGTGAGACACGTTTGATCCACACTGCAAGATAAGAGCAGCCCTCAGGGAACTGCTGCTCCCAGTCTATTCACAGCAGGGCTGATTACTTTTGCTGCATCCAGGGTCAAACCTGATGTGAACAGGAATTACTGAGACCAAATTAAGTTTCTTTTTGCCACTTTTCTGTTTTGACCAAAAAAAAAAAACAATGTCTGACTTTATTAAAGATTTTTATTTTTTTTTCCAAAGTGACTCTAAAACCAGTAAAGACCATTATATGTCATTGTTTGTGTTTTTATGTGTTGATTTATGGTATAGGTGATGGTTCCAATGGTTCTGAAATATTTCTCAAAGAGCTGGCTGTTGCCAAGATTAATGCGGAGCTCCCTGACCCTCTTCCGCCAGCTTCACTGATCCCTGTTCACAAATCTGAGGTGGTTCTGTAGAACACCTCCCACCTGATCCTGTTCCTGAGTATGACAGGATCCTATAGAGGACGCCCCTCTCCTGCCTGGCCCTGTTCCCAACAGGGAATCCAGAGGTTCCCACTCTTGAGTCGGGCAAGGTTCCAGAGTTTGCCTCTGTCTTTTGTCTCCTGACACCTGAGCTGCCTCGTTCAACAGATAAGAAAAAGAAAAGGGAAATGAATCATTGATGAGGAAGAGGGTCCTGCTGCATTGCTGTTAAATTTAATTTAAACAATAGCGATATATTTTGGTGCTTTTTTTGTTTAAATAAATAATTGCATCAAATAGCTGGAAATGTGGGGCTTTTGTCATTTACCTCAGTTTTATACAAAAAAAAACCCTGTATATTTTTGCATAAAATTGAAACAGGTAAGTTTTGTCCAAGAACTCAAAAAGATATGTTGTGCCACAATTATAAGTTTGAAATGATTTGAAAACAGATATTTGTGATCAACTTTGAACACGTCACAATGGTAAATAGCACAACATGTTTGATCTGCAAATTTGTAGTAAAAAAACAACAACAAAAAATGAGGGATGCACCAATTTTTTTTACTTCCGATCCAATCCCGATACCTAAATCTAGATATCGGCCGAAACGATCCAGTTCCGATATCATCATCATCATCATTATAGATTTTATATGAGGCTGCAATAATCTCCTCTCAGGTACAATTGGTACAAATATATGCATGCATGTCCAAAAAGGCAACTTGAGGTAAGTTTTATTAATGTTGGATAAGTTTCGAAGTTAGAATTAAATTCTAATGTTTTTTTTTTTAATTCCTAGCTTTAAAGTGGATATTAAAGTGATTAATTTAAGTGATTGTTTAAAGTTTTTTTTTTTTTTTAAATAAGGTGAATATATAATTTTTTTTT
>NC_056498.1:12626678-12631247 GCF_014905685.2 Nematolebias whitei
TACGAGCTAAGCTAACAGGCCGACCTCAGGGGAAAAAAACACAAAGTCTTGTCGAAGCTCCAAAATTCACAGTTGAAACTTGTGCCTTTGTGTAAAAAGTTGTTTTTCTCTGCAAAAAGAAGTTGAGAACTTGTTTACAGATTTTTTTTTTAAATTAAAAGCTTTGTGTGAAAAATGCTATGATAAAGAGTTCAAACCACACCGAGCGTCTGCCATTTTGAGAACTAACGTTAGACAGCCCATGTCATGTCAAGTGGCCTCCCTCCCATCTTTCTTAAAGAGACACGCTGCTCGCTCCCTCACTATCCATCCTTCAGGTCAAACAGTCTTATACTGGTCTCCAGTGGTCGAAAAAAGTACTAAATGCTAAACAAATAAAACATTTCTTCTTAACATTGACAACAATTACTAATTATTGTCAAATTTCAAACAATATTATTGTATATTGCAATAATTTCTGAGACAATTAATCGACCAGCAAAATTTGTTATTGTGACAGGCCTACTCATGCAGACACAATGATAGCAAACAGTTATTTCTATCATGTCCTCTGACAGTTGAACAACTAGTCTGCAGGTAAGTGATGCAGAGTATAACAACAACAAAATATTTTTCATGTTTGTGACAGTGTTTGCATGTCTGAGGTCATGAACAATTAATTTAATGAGTTTTTTTTGTAAGGAAGGTAAATAGGGCTGTTATGATGTGATATGTCAAGAAGAAATAAGGCTGTTACTTTTTTATGTGGGAAGGGGGTGTAGAGGTATCAAGTTCAGGTGGAAAATCCAGACATTCCTCTCCCCACTGACTCTCCACTTTCTCCTGGGGGATTTCAAGGTGTTCCTACAGAGGGTACATACTTCTTCCAGTGAGTTCCATGTCTGCCCTGGAGTCTTCTCTCAGTGTGAAAACCTCCAGAGGGAGGCGACCAAGAACCTTCCTAATTAAATGCTTGAACCACTTTAACTAGCTCCCTTTGATGTGGAGGAATAGCTCTACTCTGAAGTCTTCCTGAATGACAGCTCCTCATCCTTTTTACTAAAGCTCAGTGTGGAAGAGGAAGTTCATTTCAGCTGCTTTCATTTTGGATCTAGTCCTTTTGGTTATGGCATATGGGTCGTGACCATCGATGAGAGTTGGAACGTACAGTAGATCCATAATTAAACTGCACACTTTACATTGCTCAGCTCATTTTTAACCACAACAGCTCATAACCATCATGTAACTTGGAAGGAGTGTTCCACTTTTTTCTGGTTTTATAATCATGGCACATTTTTATCTTGGCCACTTCACACTTGGCCATGAGCCACACCAGTGCATGCTGAAAGGTGATAGCTTGAAGAACAGATCCATCCATCCATTCTCTTTACCTGCTTCTTCCATTTCGGATCATGGGGGTAAAAGAACCATATCATCCGCATAAAACAGAGTTGAGCGTTTGAGGTTCTTAAATCAGGCTCCTTCCTCCCAACAGCAGCGTCTTGACATCCTGTCCATGAATACCCCAAACAGGATCAGAGACGAGGGTCAGCACTGCCAGAGTCCAAACTGCATCAGATTTGTGCCAAGAATGCAGACCCAGTTCTTGATCTGGTTAAACAACAGTGGTTCTCAAACCTTTAGTTTTTGTTATCCCTCTGGGTAAAAAAAAATAAAAAATGTCCAAGCTTCCCTCATTAACAATGCGTGAAATACTCATGTATTCATTACATTAATTAAAATCTTTAACATCTAATTTGTTTCAGTGCATTAGTAATTTTAAGAGTTCTTGTAGGACTTGTCAATTAAAATGGCTATTTTAAGGTGGTTTTGTTTGTTTGTTACTGCGCAAAGGACTACCTCCTCTGTAAATCTTTTTTTTAAATACCCCAATTTAAAATGTATACCAAAGTTCGATAAAAGCAAAAAAAAAAAAAAAAAAAACCAACAACATAGGAGTTGTTATATTTTAAAATAAAAATGTATGGACTTTAGTGTGGCTAAAAGTAGCTGCACGATTCTTAATAATGCAGGCAAAATAGACAAACTGAATCAATGCAAAAAAAAATTTTTTTATTTAAATTCATAACTGCAATTACACCATAATATGGTTCCAAAGATAAGCGAGCATTGGGCCTTGATATGACACAATGCAATCCTGAAACCTGTAGATAAGTATTACAAACTACAAACATGTGAGACCACTGGGAGTTTTGTAGAAAACAATAAACAAAAAATAAAACTGTTACTATGATCTTGGCATACACATATACATCTTCTAGTTTTAGCATTGTTGGACTCCAATAACTAAAGCAGCAGAAACAGCCTCAGTGAGAGACACACAGGCTGTGAGCACTTTATGCCCCACCTGTCCAGCAGCAATGCATCAAGGCGTGGAGAACTCACCTCAGCCGGGTTGACCTGAAACTTCAACACATTAAATGTGTGACTGACATAACCCTCACATTTTTTAACACCATAATTTTACTCAGTTTAGTGAATCTTGATCAAAATCATTGATCTTAGCGATGAAATACATCTCTATGTTGTATACTTGCACCCTTTTAATGAGAAAATCAACACATACGTATAGTAATAGATTGAGTTTGTTGTTTTGTGCTTTCCATAATAAGTCAGGGCTGCAATGAGGCATTGCTACATTACATCTGCTTATTACATTTTCTAGACTGAGGAGATGAAAAAAAAGGAGTGAAATTGCACCCCACCCCTCTCCTGGCACACCACCAGACCTGCCCAATCCCCACCTCCCATCCCCAGTGAGATGCACCTCACTGTTTGAGAACTACTGTTACAAGAACTCGATTGCCCTTGAAAGTGACTCTGGCCCTTCATACTTTAAAAATACTCCCACAAAAACCTTTGGGGGAAATGGCTGTAAACCTTCTTGAGGTTCACACACACATGTAGACGGTACAGTCAAACTCCCACGATCCTCTCAAGAGGCTCTCGTCCTACTGGTCATGAGCTACATCGCATAGCATTTGGCTAAGTTCTTTCCTTCTTTACCATGACATGCTTGAGAAGTTGAGCTACAGTACATCGTCATCAGTCTGGACAAAGCTCTGATTTTTTGGTTCATCTCTGCACTTTGCTGTCATCAGGCAGAACATCCTGAGACTCCAGGCAAAGACTCACCCCTCTATTTCAGATGCTCGGCAACTGGTGGACAGTTTTTACTTTGTAGTGTCTCTTTTTTTCTTTTTTTGGACACTTATGCACAATCATTTGTAGCTATATATTTGCCTCCCAATATTAAAGTGAGTACAGTGATGTTTTAATGAAACAGCCCAAACATATTAAGCAATCATAACAAATATATTCAATTACCATAATTATTCTCAGTCTTTGAAATGTCTCGATATCATGATATTGTTGCTGTCAATAATTATCCAGTTTAACTGTGATAGAGTGCAAACTTTATTTGCTGCTACATTGCATGGTTGTCAAGGGAACATGTTTAAAACTTGTCAAACATTTACACTTGTATGGTTGTCACAAATCCACATACTAAGTGTAATAATAAGTATTAAAATGAGAAAATGTGTCAGTTGGAGATGACCTGGTATATCAGTACTATAGTTCAAACACTAGATGTCAGAAAAGCTCCAAGGAATTTTAAACTGAGGCTGTTTAATTTTCATTTTATTTTCCATCTGCACAGCCGACATGCTCAGTATCATCATGCTATTAGATTTGCTTTAACAAGCTGATTTCATGATGGAAAATGGTTTTACACTGTGATCATGTTCAGGTCAGTTTTGTGCAGTGGTGTTTGAAATTGTCACAAGAACTTGCATAAACACAGTATAAAGTGTACTTTACCAGATCAAATGGAATATTGATCTGGTTATTTATTGTGGATCTGTCACATACGTCAAAACTGTGTTTTTCAAGAAGTAGTTTTTTGCTTTTTTTTTTTTTTGTGTGTGTCTTAAACAATCTTTACATTTTCTGGTTTACTGGAAACAGTGATACCCTGCTTGAACTGTAAGCTATTTCTAGAATAAAGTGTGCACAAGTGTAAAAATGACGAGTGGATGGTTGTCACAATGAGAGAAAAAAAAAAACATAAAAAAAAAACAATGAACTCAATCCAGTTTCTTGATCAATACCAATTTTATAATTATTAAGTAAACTTTATTTATATAACACATTTCATAGATAAAACCACCAAGTGTTTACAGAAATTCAAATACAGGCTTAAACAAAAACAAATACAGTAACAGTTAATTAAAAACAGCAAGAACAGCTGATTAAAAACAGCTGATGAAAACAGTAAGAACAGCTGATGAAAAAAGTAAGAACAGCAAATAAATACAGGAAGAACACCCGATTAAAAAGCAGTAAAGGCAGCTAATGAAAACAGTAAGAACAGCTGATAAAACAATAAGAACACCTGTAAAAACAGTAAGAATAGCTAATAGTGAGAATAGCTGATAAAAAACCAGTAAGATCAGCTGTAAAAACCTGTAAAAACAGCTGATAGTAAGAACAGCTGATAAAATCCACAAGAACATCTGATAAAAACAGTAAGAACAGCTGATAAAAAACAGTAAGAACAGCTGATAA
>NC_056498.1:12631257-12636484 GCF_014905685.2 Nematolebias whitei
AAACAGTAAGAACAGCTAACAAAACACAGTAAGAACAGCTGATAAAACCATAATAACAGCTGATAAAAAAGTAAGAACGGCTGATAAAAACACTAAGAACAGCTGATAAAACAGTAAGAACAGCTAATAAAACAGTAAGAATAGCTAATAGTAAGAATAGCTGATAAAAAACAGTAAGAACAGCTGTAAAAACAGTAAAACAGCTGATAAAATCCATTTTAACATCTGATAAAAACAGTAAGAACAGCTAACAAAACACAGTAAGAACAGCTAACAAAACACAGTAAGAACAGCTAACAAACACATTAAGAACAGCTGATAAAAACAGTAAGAGCAACTGATAAAACAGTAAGAACAGCTGATAAAATCAGTAAGAACGGCTGATAAAAACAGTAAGAACAACTGATAAAACAGTAAGAACAGCTGATAAAAACAGTAAGAACGGCTGATAAAAACAGTAAGAACAACTGATAAAACAGTAAGAACAGCTGATAAAACAGTAAGAACAGCTGATAAAAACAGTAAGTAAAACATTTAACTAAAAGCTTGTTTGAATAAAAATGGCTTAAGCTCCTTTTTAAATAAATCAACAGAGCTGGCCACACAAAGAGAGAGGGTGAGGGCATTGCACAGCCTCAGGCTATGGCCTGAAAGGATAGGTCACCCCGAGTTTTAAATCGGGTCTAAAAAAGGGTCTAAAATGAGGTTCAGTGCTGAAGACTGCAAGGTGTGGGCTGGAGAATAATGGATCAACATTTCAGTGATGTATTCAGTTCAATTCAATCCAAAAATACTTTATTAACCCCAGAGGGAAATTCAATGTTGTAACTCATCATCCTGGACTCATTAGAGTTGTTATTGATGCTGATGGCTGTGGACAGGGAGGATCTCTTGTAGCGGTCCGTCTTAGAGTAGATCTGAAGAAACCTATTGCAGATGTTGATCTATCTACTTGGACTTGGTGGGTTTCTCGGTTTTCTTACCATACCATACCATACCAATTTATTTATATAGCACTTAAAACAGCAACAAGGCCAACCACAGTGCTGTACAAAAGAACCAAACATGCACAGAAGACAGGAAAACATAAAATAGAAATACAGATACAAATAGCAGCAGAAGCTAACTAAAATGGCCAACAGAGTAGAGAACAGACCGGACCAAAACAAATCACACCGTGTTAAAGGCAAGCAAATAGAAGTGGGTCTTCAAGCGAGACTTAAAGACTGAGAGTGTGGGAGCCTGCCGGACACTCAGTGGCAACTCATTCCACAGTCGTGGACCTGCAACAGAGAAAGCCCTGTCACCTCTGAGCTTACGACAGGTTTCTGGGACTGAGAGAAGCATCTGGTCTGCTGACCTCAGACAGCGCGGTGGGACATATGGCTGCAGAAGATCAGTGAGATAGGATGGGGCGGAACTGTTCAGTGATTTAAAAACATACATGAGAGTTTTGAAATGGATCCGAAGGTGAATGGATAGCCAGTGCAGGGAGGCCAAAATTGGCGTGATGTGCTCTCTATAGCCTGTACCAGTTAAAAATCGGGCTACAGCATTTTGGATCAGTTGTAGACGAGCAATGGAGGACTGACTGATTCCAAACAGAAGTGAATTGCAGTAATCAAGCCTAGATGTTATGAAGGCATGGATCACTGTCTCAAGGTTCTTTTTGGAGAGTATAGGCTTCAGCTTAGACAGCCGTCTCAGCTGAAAAAAACAGGATTTGACCATCATGTTTACGTGACTGTTGAGTTTTAAGGACGGGTCCATTATCACCCCCAGATTAGTGACCTTTTGTTTCTCTAGCGGGGCTAGAGAGAAAAGGTCAATGTCATGGTTCATGAGTGAGCCACTGGGATGGAACAGCATGACTTCAGACTTCTTCTCATTGAAGCTTAAGAAGTTTAAAGCCATCCAGTCCCGGATGTCAGCCAGGCAGTCAAGAAGAGGCTGAATAGAGCGTGTGCCTCTGTGCCTCAGGGGGAAGTAAATTTGGCAATCATCGGCATAGAAATGAAAGGGTATGTCGTGTTTGTGGAAGATAGCACCTAGTGGCAGCAGGTATAAAGAAAAGAGAAGGGGACCGAGGATGGACCCCTGCGGTACCCCCCACTGGAGTGCGGTCGATGCCGA
The DNA here is from genome assembly GCF_014905685.2 of Nematolebias whitei. Classification (NCBI taxonomy): domain Eukaryota; kingdom Metazoa; phylum Chordata; class Actinopteri; order Cyprinodontiformes; family Rivulidae; genus Nematolebias; species Nematolebias whitei. The sequence goes on from NC_056498.1 coordinate 12,633,391, forward strand.
ACTAAAATCTTTGATATTGACACAGAAGGTTCTGTCAGAGAGGTAGGACCCAAACCATTTAAGGGCTGACCCTGTGATGCCCACCCACTGCTCCAGTCTAGAAATGAGGATGTTGTGGTCGATGGTGTCAAAAGCAGATGTAAGGTCCAATAGGACAAGCAGCACAGAATCACCTGCGTATGTGGATATGAAAATGTCATTAAAAACCTTCAGTAGAGCAGTTTCAGTGCTATGGAGAGATTTGAAGCCAGATTGGAATAACTCTTAGGCAGCAGGACCACCTGTATCTTGCTCTATATGCTGCTCAACTGCCTGGCTGACATCAGGGACTGGATGGCTTTAAACTTCTTAAGTTTCAATGAAAAGAAGACTGAAGTCATGTTGTTCCCTCCCAACGACACGATCACAAACCACTGTATCGACCTCTCTGCTCTAACCCTGTCAGAAAAACAAAGAGTCACTAATCTGGGTGTGATAATGGACCCTTCCCTGAAACTTAACAATCATGTAAACATGATTGTTAAATCATGCTTCTTCCAACTGAGGCGGCTGTCTAAACTGAAGCCCATATTGTCCAAAAAGAACCTGGAGACAGTAATACATGCATTCATTACATCTAGGCTTGATTACTGCAATTCGCTCCTGTTTGGCATCAGTCAGACCTCCATTGCACGACTACAACTGGTCCAGAATGCAGCAGCCCGATTTTTAACCAGTACAGGCAAAAGAGAGCACATTACACCAGTTTTGGCCTCACTGCACTGGTTACCGGTTCACTTTCAAATCCAGTTCAGAATACTCATGTTTGTCTACAAATCACTGAACAGTGTCGCCCCCCCATCTCTCTGATCTGCTACAACCGTATGTCCCACCACGCTCCCTGAGGTCAGCGGACCAGTTGCTCCTCACAGTTCCAGGAACTTGTCTTAAGCGCAGATGTGACAGGACCTTCTCTGTAGCAGGACCAAGACTCTGGAACGAGTTACCTCTGCTTGTCAGACAGGCCCCTCCCTCTCGGTTTTCAAGTCCTGTTTAAAAACCCACTACTATTCAGTAGCTTTCAACACCAGATGATCTGTGTTTTGATCCTGTTTGCTCCACACTGGTTTGTCGTCATTATCTGCATCATTTTTTTGTCTATATTCTGATTTACCTCATTTTGTATTTTGCTTTGTGTGTTACCTGTTGTTTTGTCTGTACAGCACTTTGGTTGGCCTTGTTGCTGTTCTAAGTGCTTTATAAATAAAGTGGTATGGTATCTTGGACAGAACTCCTCCCTGAGTGATTGCCACTCCTCCCATCAGCTTGTTGAGCTTCTCGTCATTGCAGACTGCCAACTGCAGGTGTCAGGGGACGTTCTTGGTCTTATTGTAGTCACACGCGCGTTTCCCACCAGCTCCAGGATCTCAGCGTTCAGGTATTCAAGTACCTCCACCAAATAAATGGAGATGCATCCATGGCACCTCCTTTATTATGGTATTGGGGGCTTGTCCATTTAAAGCTCTAAAAGTCCAGACTAAAATTTTAAAATTACTTCTAAATTCAAGAGGTAATCAATGAAGAGAAGATAAAACTGGTGTAATGTGTGACCTTCTATTGGTTCCTGTTAAAAGCCTTGCGGCAACATTCTGGACCAAGTGGAGATAAGCGAAAGCAGATTTGTTAAAAGAAGTAAAAAGGGAATTATAATAATCTAAGCGAGGAGAAATAAAAGCATGAATTATCTGCAGGTCAGATTTGAACAACATTTCCCTCAAATTAGAAATATTTCTCAATTGATAAAAGCAACTTTTTACCAGAAGTCTTAAATGTTATAGCCTCTGCTGTTCATCCAACAAATTTCATTCAGGTCATTGGGACAGTTATTTTTTTTTGCTGAAACTTTTCACCTTCCAGCTGGAAGGCTTCATCAGTCAAGGAAACACACAACACAAAACTGATTCTTCTCCCAAACAGCTTACTCCAAAGTGGAACAAACCAGTTGTGTTGGTGCTAAGATGATGTCTTTGGCACACCCCCTCCTCTGGAGCTGGTCCTCTTCCTCATTGACATTCATGTCAAACTGGTTCAAAACCAAAAAAAAGTTACATGACATGACTGTCGAAGAGGAAGAGGGCCGGCTCCAGAGGAGGGGGCGTGCCAAAGACACTATCTTAGCATCAACATAACTGGTTTGTTCCACTTTGGAGTAAGCTGTTTGGGGGAAAAAAATATATATATATATATATATATTGTTTTGTTTTGTGTTTCCTTGACTGACGAAACCTTCCGGATGGAAGGCAAAACGTTTCAGCAAAAAAGAAACTGGCCAGATGACCTGACTGAAAATTGTTGGACTGATACCTGGATTATTGAGCATGGACATTTTTTTGGCTCCGCTGTTCATGTTTTAGATGTGTACCAGTTTCAACACACCTGGTTTCAACTAATGAGCCATGAACACGTCCCTGCTCTGTCGTAATGTTGGTTGGTGAAGGTAAACCCAGGGGTGCAGGCAGACAATCCAGGACTCAGGAGATGAATAAAATAATTTATTAATAATAACAAAACAACAGCTGACGGGGCAGCTAACTTACATAATCTGTAGGAAACGCAGAGGACCAGGGTGCCAGGAAGCAATGCCAGGACGAAGGACTAACACAGAGACACAGACTTATATAGAGTGACAAACGAGACAAAACACCTGTGAGGACACACAGCTGAACCACATCAGGGAAAATGACAAACCAGGAAACCAGGGAGTGCAGAAACAGACACACAACACTAAATGGAAGCATACACGAGGAAAACACAAACCCTATAGAAAACAGAAACGAGAAGGACATAAGATAAAAAAAAAAAAAACAATATGGGGCTAAACCCATGAAACAGACCAATCCCTACATGCTCACCTCAGTGACAAGTTGCTAACAGAACCATGCATTTTAGATCATATTTCCATCAACAAAAGAACCTTAAGAATGAAAAACAAAAGTCAAACTTCACATGTGAAACTAAATACTGCAGCAGACCGACTGTTTGTCACAACAACTAAAAGTGTGTCAACTATTGACTCCTGTGACATTTTGTGGCTCTGGACCTTAGAGTTCTTTGT
>NC_056498.1:12636494-12637979 GCF_014905685.2 Nematolebias whitei
GGCTGATGATATCTGTTTGGAAGGTGGCCTTTTAGCCGCCAGCAGCACCTTCTCTTAGCATAAGATGAGATGAGATTTGGCATGACATATGGCCAGCATGTAGGGTGCAAGCATGCCGTCTGCTAATGTCATACCCTTTGGCCTATCTGACTGCAAGAAGTCTCTTCAAAACAGACGGGAACACACAGTCACCATGTTTGTCCAGGAAAGATAAAAGAAATATTTTTGGAAGCTTTTTAGGAACAAAATAAATAACAAAATAATTTTCAGTCTGCTCTCTACTGACAAGTTTTTTTCTTTTTAACTTCATGTTATTTTCAGTGCATTTCTCAATGACTTATTGCTCAATAGTTTTTGGGAGAGTTTTTATTGTTAGTTTAAAGAAAATGTTACAAACTCCAGAAAAATTAAGAAACCATGAAGCCCAAGGTTCATTGAAATTGTATTCATGCTGGTACGGCCTTCCATCAACTCAGAAGTTTGATCTGTGGTGAGAAAGTTTTTGAAGACTAGTTTTGTCGTTTTGTAATTGCTCCATTTTAAATAACTTTAAATTACCTCAGAGTTGACAGACCCCAAAGCTACAGTTGTTTTCCTAAACTAAAGTAAATTAAACAAGTTAAATGTATTTATACACAAAGTTTTATTGCCGGTGCCCATGTCCAGCAATCACTGTGCGAGGGGCGGGGTACACAGGACAGGTCTCCAGTCCATCACAGGGACACATAGAGACAAACGAGACAAACAACCATTCACTCTCTCACTCACACGTAGGGACAATTTAGAGTTACCGATCAGTCTAACATGCATGTTTTTGGTCTGTGGGAGGAAACTGAAGTACCCCGAGAAAACCCATGCATGCACGGACAGAACATGCAAACTCCACCCAGAAAGGCCCCTGGACTGGGATTTGAACCAGGGACTTGCTTGCTGTGAGGCAGCAGCTCTACCAGTTGCGCCACCATGCTGCCACTTTAATTTAACTAAGAAAATAGGTACGAGCCTTCTATTGGATAATTACTGCATGGGCAATTATCTTTGAGCTGGCAACAAGTTATTTAACCCCAACCGGTGCAATGAGTTGCTTCTCATTTCTCAAACAACCATGTTGAAAGACATCGCGTGGTCGTGGAAAAGATTTCAGTCTGTTTGAGAAGGGTGAAATCATTGGCATGCATCAATCAGAGAAAACAACCAAGGAGATTGCAGAAACCACTAAAATTGGGTTAAGAACTGTCCAACACATTATTAAAAACTGGAAGGATATTGGGGACCATCATCTTCGAGGAAGAAATGTGGCCGGAAAAAAAAACCTGAATGATTGTGATCGGTGATCACTTAAGCATTTGGTGAAATGAAATGGAAGAAAAACAACAGTAGCACTCAGGGCTATGTTTAATACTGTAAGTGAAAGTGTAAGAGCATTTCCACATGCACAATGTGAAGGGAACTCAAGGAATCGGGACTGAATATATATATATATAT
>NC_056498.1:12652979-12653903 GCF_014905685.2 Nematolebias whitei
ATATGTAAACTACCTCTTAGATACAGTGTAACTTCTACCTACTTGAGTATATTGCAGCAAAAATATTAAGGTTCACTCTTATTTCCTGTTTATATCCAGTCTAAAAAAACACTCATTACTTCAAAAAATTCAAATCTAAAAACAAATTCCTCAATGGTGGGGGGGGGGGGGGGCTTTGGCATACTGCTTCTTCTATTTGTAAATTAATATGAATCCAATTTAAAATCATTTTAACTTTATTTGGCATATTTATATTTAAAAAATGCATTCAACATTACTGGATGTCATGTATTAGAACGACCTGTCGGATAATTCTGTGTACTGTATCAATCAACCTTTATTTATACAGGTAAATCCCATTGAGCCTCAAGGACTCATTTACAAGAGAGGCTGTATGATGTACTTACTGAAACAAAGAGTAGTTACAGCAAATAACTCACAAGTTGATGGGCAATATTTTTGCTGAAGTATTATGCAGTTGTTGGTAATTCTGGACAAATGTGGAAAACCTGTCAAAAATGGAACTGCACCTCATTTGATTTCCTCCATGCTCAGCTCTCTGTGAGTTGGAGACACCTGAGGCAATGTGCTCCCTCAACATAACTGGGGAAAGAGATATTCGTCCAATCATTTTGCCTAATATAAATTGTCCACAGTGATCTTGCAGTTTCTGCTCATTCCAGCCTAAATGTTCAGAATTGAAAAGTAGTTTTAATTTTGTCCAAAATTATAAATCTGGAAAAATAAAATTTATATGAAGTGGGTTGCAAGGAAATAACAATATAATAGTATAGTATAATAATATAATAATATAGAAATAACAAAGGTTTCATCAGGTTACTAAAATAATTAACCAAACCAAAATGTGTCACAGTGGTGACACCAAACATTGCAGAGGGCTGTAAACTGCATTAGCCACTATAT
>NC_056498.1:12654003-12664821 GCF_014905685.2 Nematolebias whitei
ATATAGATATATATATATATATATATCTATATTTATATGTACTCTGATTAAACAAAAAATCTTACAAGGTCTTATAAAATAATTTGAGGCAGCTCATAAGGTCATTTATGAAGTATAGCTAAAGTGGATGTCCCTTATCAGTATCAGATTTGTCTCCAATGGAGAGAAGAAGGACATTTGCAAATAACCATCCATTTGGCTGTCTGTCTGTGCATATTTTGAGCATGATAACTTGAAATTTAAGTGAGGTACCAACTTCCATTTTGGTATGTCTACATCTAGATGTAATAAAGTTTTCTTTCAAAGATTGGGTTTCCAGGTCAAAATCCAAGATGGCTGATGCCATACTTGGATCACTTGAAAAATAAGTAAGATACTAACTTACATTGTGATATTCAACTGCATCTAGGCATATAAGGTCCCTATCAAAAATTGGGTTGCCACATCAAATCCAAGATGGCCACCACCATGTATCTGTAAACAGACCACCTCATAATTTGGGGAAACTGTATTATCTAATTATTGACTAAATGTATAGTTTCCTCAAAAGATTGGGGTGGCCAGTCCAGTGGCTCAAAATTAATCTTTGGTAGCCAAGGCCTCCGTTGACCACCCCCTGGCTCTGCCATTGTACCTGGTGGTGAATAAAATTCCTCCCATCACTCACCAGGATCCGTTACTCCATGTTGCCTCATAAAAAATAAAATAAAATAAAATAAACTACCTCTGTTCATGTACACATTTTTTTGTAACTTTTACTCACTTGAATGTCTTGCACCAAAAATAGTAAGGATTATTTGCATTTCCTGTTCTGTTCCAGTCCTGAAAAACCCTCATCTCGAAAATTTCAAAACATTCTCTATTCAAATTATTATATTTTTTTTATTTAACCTTTATTTATACAGGTAGTCTCAATGAGTCACAAGAACTCATATTAAAGAGAGACCTGTTTTTGGAGCAGATGGTGGGGGTTAAAGGCCTTGCTCAGGGGCCCAGAGTGGGGCAAATGAGGATGGAGGCAGGTGTGGGTGGTTCATCTTTTCCACCAACATTTTGATGTTGACAGTACTGGGAGTTGAACCTGTGACTTTCCGATTACAGGCCCATCTTCTCTAACTTCTGCGCCACTACTCCCCTATACTGTATAAATCTCTGAGCAATGTGGGACAAGTGTACTGCGTGTTCAGTTAAAAAAATCTGACATGAAAGATGGTGGGTACACATTTTTGAAAAAAAAATGCTTGGTCTTTGAATTTTTGGAGGGTGGTAAATATTTGATAACATCATGTTCTTTTCCTTCATCATCAGTAGAAAAGAAAGATCCATTATCTTCCACTTGTCCGAAAGTTGGTTTGTGGGGTCAGTGGGGAGGTTGAGACATCTCTTTCTACAGCCACTATTCCAGCTCTTTTGGGAGGTTTCCAAGGTATTCCTAGGCCAACCGAGAGATGTAGTCTCTCTAGTGTGTCCTGGCTCTTCCCTGGGATCTCCTCCCAGTCGGACATGCCCGAAGCACCTGCCTAGGAAGGCACCCAGGGGGCATTCTTACCAGATGCCTGAACCACTGCAAATGGCTCCTCTCGATGTGGAGGAGCAGCGGTTCTACTCCGAGTCTCTCCTGATAACTGAACTTCTCACCCTGTCTCTAAGGGAAAGTCCAGCTACCCTGCGGAGGAAACTCATTTCAATTACCTGTATCTGCGATATTGTTCTTTCAGTCAATACCCATAGTTTAAGGCCATAGATGAGGGTAAACACATAGCCCGACAGGTAAACAGAGAGCTTCACAGCTCAGCTCACTCTTTACAACAACAAAACGGCGTAGAGTCTGCAATACTGCAAACACCGCACCGATTCATCTGTCAATCTCACTCTCCATCTTCTTTAAAAAATAAGGATTTCTGTGAAATTATTTGCATGGTGCCAGTTCTCTCTTCATCTGTTTTTTCTCTGAATTATACATATATAATGGAAACATATATTAAACCAAATCAGATCCTAATTAATTCACAGAACATGGGACTGCTGTTGTTTTTCACTAGCTTTAATCAGTCCATAATCAGTCCAGGAGTCTGCCTCTTGTCAGTATTTTGTGGCACCGGTGACAGGTGAGATGTGGACTCATTACAGAGACTCTAATGAGGGAACGGGCAGCAGACTGGAACTGTCAAGAATCATGCTGCCTCGCAGGACTGATGACTGTCTCCTGGGATTACACCCTCATGCCACAACAAGTTGGGGAATGTGGTTTAAATCATGACTCAGCATCCTTCTGATATCAATTTTGCAAATGTTGAGAGATTTATATTATTTCAAGACTCATGAAAGCTGATAAGCGGGAAATAGAAGAAGGATGCTGTTCGCCTCAGAACCCCCTGCAGGAGCTTGGAATTTTTAAAAAGAATTGGTGAAGTTTGCATTTTACTTCCTGGAATAAATCAGATGTCCTTGCAATTTCTCCCTAAAATGAATATGTTTTCTCATGGTGGCCATCATCAATTCTAGAAGATATTGACATTGTGTCATGCTGAAGCAACCCAGCCCCACCCTCCTCCCTAACATCACCAGGAACACTGTAAATAAAAGATTGAAAAGCCCCTGATAGAAACCAGAATACAAATGTTCTGTGTGTGTTTAACCACCAGGCACACATTCTGCTTTGGAGACAAAAAAAAAGGCACACTTCTGCACACACACAAACACACAGCCTTATCTCTGTAATTGGCAGTGGGGGGGTCAGAGCGGCAGGCGTAGATAATCATGGCCGGAGGTCATAGTCTGTTTGCCGCTCCCCTCCCTGCTTCTTATTCTTCTTGTCTCCTGAGCATCTCTTTCTCCCTCTTTTTCCATCACAAGCACACTCAGAGCTTTACACTTCTAAACACAGGTGCATTTGTCCCAATCACCCACCCCAACAACAGTATCACCTTCCTGTTTGCAATGTAGCGCCACACGTCAATGACATGTTTCGTTTGTGGCCCAATCAATGTTAGGCTGTTTTTGTCAGCAGGCAGCAGCATCCTCAGCTGACTGCCAAATTCTTTCTAACACTTACAACCTTCCACAAAGAGCTCTCAGGGGTAAAATTCATGCTGTAAACCAGGTTAGGAATATGCTTACAGGGTGAACGGAGAAGTAGAGTGGAGAAATGTAGGCACGAATAAGCAAAAGATGGATAAAAGTACAGAGAGACAGGATAAAAAAATTGACATATGGACTTAATATGGTCTTAAGCTAGTTCCAATCTATATAACATGCTGCAAGCTTAAGAATACACACTAAGAAACGTATCACTCACTTTTCATTGGATCTGCAATGATGGTAGTGCTCTCCTTTGAGTTACAAAATATAGCATCTTAGGATAAGAGCAAAAAGGCATTATAGTACTGTCTAAAAGATTATATCCTGATAACGCTAAAGAATTGAGTAAATCATTAATTTTGCCCCAGAAATGCATTTGTTTCTGCAATCTTGTGCAGCAAATTCTGCTATCAACTGCTATTACTTGCCTCGAGCGAAGAAAGCTCAGCCTCACAGAGGGAAGGAAGCAATAACTGTAAGGGAAATGCAAAACAGAAAGTAAAACAGGAGAAACCTCGTCTCAGAGGTGATGGGTAGCTAACATGAAACATCTTACTGTTTATTCCACATGTAGATTTTCTTCAATGTTTCAGAGGGTTCCCCATAGTTTTGGAATGTTTCAATAGCCACATCTTACCTGTGCCTATTTGCCTTTGATATTGTATTAAAGGAAGAAAAAAAAAACGTGACTGAATATATATTTTTAATAAATACAATCTCAATGATTTATCGTTATGTACTGTATGTGATACATAACAAAACCTAAGATTGACTGGTCAGGTTGAATAATTCCTTGCATGAAAGTAGAAACTTTAAAACTCCAAATACATCTCACACCGTTAGAAGTAACAGAAGTGTCCTATACATTCTTTGTTTGAAGTGCAACAGTGTTTTCTTTGTTTTATGGGATTGTCTATTCATTCAACCTTTATTTACCTATACAGGTTAATCCCATTGAGCCTCGGGACTCATTTACAATAGAGACCTGATTTTAACAAAGAATGTTGACAACAGTAGACAACAAAAACAGGCTCTGATCGAGGTGGCAGCTTCAATTTCTCCTCCCCCATATTTTTCCTTCTTCCTGCTCTGCTCCCTGTCTGTCTGAAGAGCCTGGGTCTCATCTCCCGAACATAAATTAAGAAGATTATGGATTTGGTATCATTTGTTAGAAACAGGTCTAAGATGGAGGACTTTTCAGGACGGTTTTTGTTTAGTCTAGTCGGAGAGTTGATCAGTTGGGTAAGATTGAGAGATAGGCAACATTCCTTGAATTTATCACAGAGGGGGGTTGCCTTACCCCAGTCAATGTTGAAATCTCCTGCCAAAAATATCTCTTTGAATTTTAAATTACCAAGGAATTCTATCAGGGAGGACAGCGCCTCAGGTGCTACTGAAGGTGGACGATAACAACCCACTACAGATGAAATCTGGCCTCCATTCAAAGTGATGTTTACAGCTAAGGCATCAGTTTAGTTTGTAATTGTTTTAGAAGACACAAGACTAGCCACCAGAGAATCTCTGATGTAAACAGCAACTCCCCCCCACCCTTTTTTTGACGATCACAGCGGTAGATGTTAAATCCGTTGATTACCAGGTCGTTATTCAGTACAGATTTGTTGAGCCAGGTTTCAGAGATCAAGATTACATCTGTCCCAGAAGAACCTACCAGAATTTTCAAGGCATCAAATTTTCTCAGAAGGCTCCTCACGTTTACATGCAGAAAATGAAGTCTTGACACGTTTTTAAAGTCATTTGGTGTCATATAAATAGTGGGGTGTCCAGGGTTGGGCTGAATCCCTGAGAGCAGTAACATTATTATCAGACATGGTTCTTCTCAGGTGTCGATGATTGCCACTGTGACGTGTTTTCCCGCTCTGTGGGTGAGAACATTAATGCAAAGTGGGCAATATCATAACAGCTCATTCACAAAGCTCACACTTTATGGTGGTCCCATAAAGTGGGTTGAGTGGCGGCGGGTACCAGGTGTGGTGTTGTGTGGAACGGATGAGAGTTGAAACAGTGGCAAACGCCTTATTACATTTTTATAAATGGTGCAATGTTCATGTTTTTAAACAACAAATTGATTTAAAAAAAAAAACTGTTTCCATGTGAAAAAGGCCTTTGCAGATTGAACACTTGCTCTTTTTAAGATTCAAGATCATTGATCTCGCTGTATAACACACACCTGCATGCTCCAGAGAACCAATTTGTTAACAACTTCTGCTTTTACAGAAGAGCTCACACATGGTGATGATCACATCAATGCATTTGATTAGCAACACCTGGCTGATACGAACCTTCCTAGTTCCTGTTGAAGCACAAATAATTTGCTCTTCACACATGCCATCTTTACTTTAGCTTAGTTTCTCTCAAAAATAGTTAATTATTTTGTGCAAACATGCAATTTGATGTTCTTCCAAGGTTTATTTACCTGATTAGAAGCTCAAATAAAAATAAAAAAAAGGATTAATGTTTTAGTGTGTCCTTACACACACACAGACACACACACGCACACAAACGAATACAAACATCAGTTTTAACAATTCCATTCCTCCATTATCCTCCTTTTTCTGGAGTTGGGTTGCTGGAGCAGCAGCTTGAGCAGGGAGGTCCAGATGTCTTTTTCCAGCCACATCTTACAGCTCTTCTGGGAGGACTCCAAGGTGTTTTCAGGCCAACAGAGATATTGTCTCTCCAATGTGTCCTGGGTATTCCCCAGGATCTTCTCCCAGTTGAACATCCCAGAAAATCTCCCTAGATAATTGTTCAGTTGGCATTTTTAACAGATGCCCAAATCAACTCATCTGACGTCTTGATGAGGAAGAGCATAGGCTCTACTCCAAGTCTCTTGCTGATAACTGAAGTTCTAACCCTATCTTCAAGTTCAAGTAGGTTTATTGTCATTTCAACTCATGTGGTACATGAGGTGGAATGAAATTATATACACAGTATACCAGTTATATCTGTCAATAGCAAAAAATATAAAGTGAAAATGAAACAGTATATAAGGGTCTAAGATATGCACAAAGATATACACTAAATAAACACCATACAGTAAGCTAAAAGATCTATGATAGATGCTAAACACTAATATTACAAAACAATATGGTATATTAAAGTGATTTTGGTGTTTGTTCATGAGTGAAGGAAGAATGAATGGCAAATTAAATTGACAGAATGATCATCATCACATATATACAGTATTTGAAGCACAGAGAGGGTCAGAAAAATTCCATTGTGTCTTTGTGGATTTAGAAAAAGCATATGACAGAGTGCTGAGGGTGGAGTTGTGGTATGTTTTCATTCAACCTTTATTTATACAGGCTAACTTCATTGAGCCATTGGGACTCATTTACAAGAAGGACCTGTTCCGGACAGAACATATAAAGTACAGACACCAATAACAGCAGACAATGACAACAATAAACTCAGTAAAAATTCAGTTAAAATAATAGTTGTGTATAAAATAATAAATCAGGGTGCCGTAAAACAGGGTGAAATTCTAAAAACAAGAACATGTTTGCTTTGATTTTTCTATTGAAATTATCAAATGTTTGAAACCCCTTAAAGAAATCAAGGTAGACAACTTCAATTCCTGTTGCAAGCTGTTCCATGTTGCAGGAGCTGATTAGGAACAGGCCTTTTTTGCCAAGTTCAGTCTGCACTGAGGTGACACTACAGGTATTGATGACCTGAGAGCACGTGTTGTAACTGCACTGATGGTGTGACATGTGGGATGAGATATAAGAAGGTTACAGACAAAGGAATGATTTATAGATGAAAATGAACCAGTGTGAGAGCCTGCATGTATATAATGATGACCAACTGACCAAGGAGTACATAGTGCAATGATGGGTAAGGTAGTTACAACCAGTTATGAATCTTAGCGCACCATGGTAGACAGCATCCATCATCTGCAAAGAGCTGGCAGGGACATCCATGAAAATCATTGCATGAGGAAATCTGGAGTGGCAGAGAAGTATGTTAGACTGATAAAGGACATACATAAGGACAGCAGGACAGTGGTTAGATGTGCTGTAGGAGTGACAGATGGCTTCAAGGTGGAGGTGGGATTGCATCAAGGATTGGCTCAGAGCCCCTTCTTGTTTGATCTGGTGATGGACCGACTAACGGATGAGGTCAGGCAGGAATCCCCGTGGACTATGATGTTTGCAGATGACATTGTGATGTGTGATGAGAACAGGGAACAGGTGGAAGAGAACTTGTAGAGGTAGTGGCATGCACTTGAAAGAAGAGGAATAAGCCATAGTAAGACAGATTACATGTATGTGAATGAGAGGGAAGCTGGTGGAACAGTGAGGCTACAAGGAACAGAGGTCACAAAGGTGCAGGACATAAAGTACTTGAGGTCTACTGTCGAGGAAAATGGGGAGTGTGTTAAAGAAGTGAAAAAGAGAGTCCAGGCAGGATGGAGTGGATGGAGAAATGTTTCAGGAGTGATTTGTGACAAAATTATGTCAGAAAAGGTCTAAGGAAAGTTTGCAGGACAGTGGTGAGACCAGCTTTATTCATTCAACCTTTATTTAGACAGGTAAATCCCATTGAGCCTCGAGGACTCATTTACAAGAGAGACCTGAAACTCTATTATATTAATGATATAATAAACTATATTGTATGCGGATGTGGCAGAAATGAAGATGTTGAGGTCCTACTTAGGAGTGACAAGGATGGATAGGATTAGGAATGAGATCATCAGAGGCACAGCACATGTTGAACAATTGGGATACAAAGTTAGAGAGACCAGACTGAGATGGTTTGGATATGTCCAGAGGAGGGACAGTGGTTAGAGTGGTAGAAGGATGTTAGAAATGTAGCTGCCAAGAAAAAGACAAAGAGAAGATATATGGATGCAGTTAGAGAGGACATGGAGGTAGCTAAACTGAAGACAGAAAATGTAGAGGACAGAATGAGATGGAGGAGGATGACTCACTGTGGCGACCTCTGAAGAGTGAAAAGCTGAAAGAAGAAGAAGAAGAAGAAGAAGAATATGGTATATTAAACAGCAGTCCAAACATCTCTAAGGGATAGTCCAGCTATCCTACTGAGAAAACTCATTTTGACCTGTTATACTTGCAACCTTGTTCTTTTGGTCACCCAAAGTTTGTATGGGTAAGAACTTAGATCGACCAGTAAACAGAGAGTTACACCTTGCAACTCAGCTTCCTCTTCACCACAATCCCTAAACAACAATACTGCAGAAGCTACACAGATCCATCAGTCAATTTAATTTGCCATTTTTCCCTCAGTTATGAACAAACCCCAATATACTTGAACTTCTCCACTTGAGGCAGCAAATCACTCCCATCTGGAAAGGTTAATTCACTCTTTTTCTGACTGAGGACCATTGCCTCATATCTGAAGTTGCTCATGTCAGCTGTTCACACACAACTGTGAATTGCTCCAGGTGAGCTGGGGATCATGACACAATGATGTTGACAGGACCACATTATCTGCATCAAGCAAATGTGGAATCATGAAGCCACCGAACTGGACTGCCTTTGTCCCCTAGCTTTACTGAGAAATTCTGTCCGTAAAAGTTATGAACAGAATATGTGACAATGGCCAGCCCTTGCAGTGTTCAACTCCCAGTCTGAAAGGTTCCAATTTAATGCCAGCAATTCAAACGAAACACTTGCACCACTTGTATAGAGCAATGATGGCCCATAGCTACAAACCCATAATTCCATACTCACCGAGTACATCAATGTACCTCAAAAAACATTGAATACCTTCCCTAAGTCCAAAAACTCATGTAGACTGGATAGGTACATTTGCATGCCCCCTAAAGGAACCTAGAGAGGGTGAAGAGTTGGTCCAATGTTCCATGGCTGGGACAAAACCTGCTTTGTTACTTCTGAATCTTAGGTTCAACCATTAATCTCCTTCCCAGCACCCCTAAATGGATCTTACCAGAGAGGTTTTACTTTATTATTAACAGTTTAAATAGTTATAGTTATTCCTTAGTATGGCAGGTATTAGTTTGTGTGGCTTGAGCAAACTGTGCTTTGCAATGTAACCATTTTCATTTCATGTTTCAAACAGAACACTTTTGTATCTGAAAGCTAATAAGGCAGTGAGTAAAGTTATCAAACATGGGTCATAAATTTGCACACCCATGACACTAACTCTAGCTTTGTTTGCATAACTCTACCTCTCCAATTTTAATTTCAGTCAGATTTATAAGAAACAAGCTAATGAATTGTAAGGAGGAAATCTTTTAGTTACATGTGTTTATTACATCAGCATATGGGAATGTTTTTTTAATAATCTATCCATCCATTTTCTTCCGCTTATCCGGGGTCGGGTCGCGGGCGTAGCAGCCTAAGTAGGGAGGCCCAGACTTCCCTCTCCCCAGCCACTTGGGCCAGCTCTTCCGGGGTAATCCCGAGGTGTTCCCAGGCCAGCTGAGAAACATAGTCCCTCCAGCGTGTCCTGGGTCTTCCTCTGGGCCTCCTTCCGGTGGGACGTGTCCAGAACACCTCACCAGGGAGGCGTCCAGAAGGCATCCTAAACAGATGCCCAAGCCACCTCAACTGGCTCCTCTCGACGTGGAGAAGCAGCGGCTCTACTCTGAGTCTCTCCCGGATGACCGAGCTTCTCGCCCTATCTCTAAGGGAGAGCCCAGACACCCTGCGGAGAAAACTCATTTCGGCCGCTTGTATCCGAGATCTCATTCTTTCGGTCACAACCCAAAGCTCGTGACCATAGATGAGGGTAGGAACGTAGATCAATCGGTACATTTAGAGCTTTGCCTTTTGACTCAGCTCTCTCTTCACCACGACAGTCCGGTACAGCACCTGCTTCACTGCTGATGCTGCACCTATCCGCCTATCGATCTCACACTCCATTTTTCCCTCATTCTTGAAAAAGACCCCAAGATACTTAAACTCCTCCACTTGGGGTAGGACCTCCTCCCTGACCCAGAGAGGGAATTCTACCCTTTTCCGGCTCAAGACCATGGCCTCAGATTTGGAGGAACTGGTCTTCATCCCGGCCGCGTCGCATTCGGCTGCGAACCGCTCCAGCGAAAGCTGTAGATCATGATCTGATGAAGCCAATAAGTCCACATCATCTGCAAAAAGCAGAGACGCAATCCTAAGGCCACCAAAACAGATCCCCTCAACACCTTGGCTGCGCCTAGAAATTATGTCCATAAAAGTTATGAACAGAATCGGTGACAAAGGGCAACCTTGGCTGAGTCCAACTCTCACCGGGAACAAGCCTGACTTACTGCCGGCAATGCGGACCAGGCTCTGACACCGGTCATACAGGGACCTAACAGCCCGTAGCAAAGGGCCCGGTACCCCATACTCCCAGAGTACCCCCCACAGGGTTCCCCGAGGGACGCGGTCGAACGCCTTCTCCAAGTCCACAAAGCACATCTAGACAGGTTGGGCAAACTCCCACGCACCCTCCAGGACCCTGCTGAGAGTGTAGAGCTGGTCCAGTGTTCCACGGCCAGGACAAAAACCGCACTGCTCCTCCTGAATCCGAGGTTCCACTATCCGACGGACCCTCCTCTCCAGAACCCCCGAGTAGACCTTACCAGGGAGGCTTAAGAGCGTGATTCCCCTGTAGTTGGAACACACTCTACAGCCCCCCTTTTTGAATAGGAGGACCACCATAATAATATATATAATATAATATATAATATATAATATATTATTAATAATAATAATAATAATAATAATAATAATAATAATAATAATAATA
>NC_056498.1:12664831-12693566 GCF_014905685.2 Nematolebias whitei
TAATAATAATAATAATAATAATAATAATAATAATAATAATAATAATAATAACAAAATTGAATGGGCAAAATTTTAATTTTATGTTTTATATTCCACATTTTCATCTGCTGCCTTTCTCATCTACTATCACAGAGCATCATTGTTCATTGAAACAACTGTTTCTCTAAATGTCTGCAACATAATGGGTTCACACCAGTTTATACTATTTACATTTTTTTAAATAAAAGTCCCTGGCATTTAGAAGCAGTATCTAATTAAAACCATATAGTTAAATTGTGATCACAGAAGGATGTTATCATAAGAACAAACTTATCAGTGAGTTTGACGTAAAAGTCACAATCTCAACCTGAATGTTACCATGATGCATTTCTCTACCGACAAGTATTTCTTGGATCTAAATTATGGACATGTTTATAAAACAAGTTGTCTTTAAAAATACATCATTCTGCACACAAGTTAGTATTTTACTTGCAAAAGCATGCCATGCATATTTACTTACGGTGGAAAAAACTGTTTTATTCCCAAAAGCTAGTTTGTGTCTTACTTAACAAAGGCACCTGTTCAGCTCCAGGACATGGCAGGGTTCAGCTCTTTCTCCTCCATTCTTTTATTTTTATTATTATTATTTTAACCAAAAGTGTTGTCAGCATTTTATTTTATTGATAATAAACCCCTTGCCCATAATATGATATTTGTTAAAATAGCAAAATATTGGATATAAACATACTATTGACTAACTTTTTTAAATTTTATTTTGCTAAAAAGAATTGAAGGAATGTTGCCCCACTCTAAATGAATAAATAACTGACTGTAATATATATTTTACTTGTTGGAATGTGTCAGTATGTGCATTCAATCTGCCAATTGTTCAAATAAAACCTTCACATTTTATTTGCATTAAAACATCATGCCTTGTTATTTCCTAATGTCACACAATGACTGCACTGACCAGCATCACCAACATCAACAAATCACATTCTTAAAAAGACAGTGCCCTTAATTATGTTTCAAACACTGCTCTCAATCACACCTTGGTCTTCTAATGAGCTCTGTGTGTGTGAGCCCTGGCAAGGAGGGCTTTGTTCTCCTGCAGTTGTGGCCCTGCTGTCCAGACAGCAGCTGACTTGAGTAATCAAGTGTGAAGGTTGCGAGGAGCAAACAGCTATTAACCTCCCAAACACAGGCCATCATCACTGTCTGCAGAGGACAGAAGGCACAATGTGCATGTGTGTGTGTTTATGTGTGTGTGAATGGGAGTGGATGCCAGGGCATAGTAGAGGATCATGCATCTGTGTCTTTTATAGCTGTCAGATGAATAGAGTGGATCATGCGTGTCTGTTAGTGCCTGTCTGCAGACAGGACTGGTGTGTGTGTATGTGTGTGTGTGTGAACGTGTACTTCTATTTGAGTGTGTGCAGTGGTGCTTGGTCCGTAGACTTTTGAGGCATTGACCACAGTCTGGTAAATAGTAATTGCTGTGTGTCAGTGTGTACTTTGGGATTTGCACATATATACTCTGGCACCCATTCTCTATTTGTTCTGATTTGCAGGCAAAAGCAGGCCATGTAATCCACTCTGTCAGCCTATCCAGTGTGATCTCAGAACACATTACTCCCATATGGCCGTACAGCATGGCTGGGCTTGGCGTACCCAGGCCTGCAACGGCCTGTTTGACATGCCACTGTGTCGTCTGGTGTGATGCCATGCTGAACCAACCCATCTGCTCCAGGCCAAGCTGGCTGCAAAGAAAGCACATAGGAGGCAAACAGGAGGAAAAAAGGGCTTTTGTATGTTGAGCTTGGCAAGGTGTGACTTCCAAAAATCTATTGAACCGCTGTCCTTAAATGGCTCCAGAAAAATAAAGTGGCGACAAATGTTAAGAGTGGATTTGTTTTTTAGTGGGGAGAAGAGGCCATGTGTGATTTGTTCTCCTCATAACTACAAAATGAGGCACTTTTTGTTAAATGTAGTTTAGCACTGTACTCCACTTTTAGCAAAACATAAAACAAATGAAAACATTTAATGAAACTTTTAGAAACTACTCAATGAATTATCAAACTCTTGGAATGAACCAAATTTAAGATGGCCACCACAACCAACATACTGTACCTTAGAAAACACAAAAATGACCTAAACAACACATCTATATTAATCTAAAATATAGCAAGGTAGTAGTTGAGCATTGTTCTTGACACATACCTATTTTGTGGTTCCTAAGATCATTTGGTACCATCAAACACAGAAACAGAATGACTCTGTCTTTGGTTCCTGGTTCTTATATTGAATTTAAAAAGGTTTCTGAGGGATATTAGTGTTTTTGGATATCTGTTTACAACCAAGCCCTACTCTGTTCTTCTCCACAACCTTGTCTCTGCCTTGTTTGGAGAATTACTTGCTCTTCATGATGTGCATTTTGGTTGTTCTTACTACTTCTAGTGTTGAACTGATGCTGACTTGGCACTGTCAGAACAGATGTGTATGTACTGTATACTGAGATGTTCTAACACTCCAAATTCCCGCTGGTGAATTTTAAAAGTAATTATTTGGCTCTGAAAGTTATAATTAAACTATTAGGGCTTCAAGACAGGTAGGGTGAATGCATATGCACACAGAGCAAGAAAGGAATACTGGAGTGGAGGTGGGGGTTGAATACATTTGCAACCATCTGTGATTCACCGTCAGTGGCAAAATATGATAATATGGCTGGTCCAGAATGCAGCAGCCCAATTTTTAACCAGTACAGGCAAAAGAGAGCACATTACACCAGTTTTGGCCTCAGTGCACTGGCTACCGGTTCACTTTCGAATCCAGTTCAAAATACTCCTGTATGTCTACAAATCGCTGAACAGTTTCAGTTTTTGTTTCAGTATGTACTTTGTACTTGTACATAGCTGAAATGACTAACCTCTCTTCCTCTGAGATAGAACATATGACAAAGAACGGTTTAAAGGATTTGAACTAGACCACAGGCAATGGAAAAAGTTGAAGTTTTTATTAATAAGCAGCTTCTGGTGGAAGTCAAAGTCCCTGGGTCTGGCCAATCTAGAGAGAAAGGAGTTAGTAAGTGGAGCTTCACTGACATGTGAGGGAGGGACTCCTTGAGGGATTTGGATGGGATGATGTCACCGGTGGTGAAGACAGGTCGGCTTAGAGGCAGAGCAGAGCAGTGCTTAATTTTAAGGGAGATCCAAAGAGCAGGTCCAGAGAAAAAGATGAGGTTCAAACACAGGTGGTCAAATGTCCTGAGCCAAATCCGAAGCATAATCCAAGAGACATTGTCGGTATAGAGGCTGTGGCATGAATGCTAGATATTTACTGACATGAAGGATTTCACTAATCTGGCACTGAATGGTAGTGAATGTGGAGTTTAAATACTGGGGAAAACAGGTGAGCGGCATGAGGACTGATAGTGGTAAATCAACTGAGTGGGCGTGGTGACAAAGAAGTGGCATGTGCAGACTTGAAATGCAGATTGACAGCAGTTGAAAGGAGAACAAACATGAAGGCAGGAGCTATAGCAGGTGGGGCAGACAACTTGACAATATATGATTCTTTGAAGGGAACCATCCATCCATTCATCCATTATCTTTACCCGCTCCCTTCTTTTTGGGCCGTGGGGGTCACTGGTGCCCATGTCCAGCCATCACTGTGCAAGAGGCGGGGGACACCCTGGACAGGTCTCCAGTCCATCACGAAGACACAGAGACAAACGAGACAAACAACCATTCACTCTCTCACTCTCACCTAGAGAAAATTTAGAGTTATCAATTAGACTAACATGCATGTTTTTCATCTGTGGGAGGAAACCGGAGTACTCGGAGAAAACCCATGCATGCACGGAGAGAACATGCAAACTCCACCCAGAAACATCCCGGGCTGGAATTTGAACCGACAAACTTCTTGATGAGAGGCAACTGAACCACCATACTGCTCTTGAAGGGAACTGGATCGTGGCAATCTATATGCTGTATAGAGCTATTCAATAGAACTGTTCAATTTTGAACGACATCCATGTACATCAAAACTTAAGTTGTACGTGATGGCATACATAGTCAGCTCTGTATCACACGTAGCACCCGCCACACCACCCCTTCCTCTTGAACTGCTGCACTCTTCCCATTTGTCTCAGTGATAATGCAAAGGAGGAACATCACCATTTGAAGAGGAAAATATGAAAAAAATTTCAAGGAGGGGAAAAACAAACTAGGAACTGCTTTTTTCTGTCTGCAACTCTGTTCTTATCATCCGTCATAGAGATGTTCAAACGATGCAGATGGTTCGCAAACATCACATCTCTAGTTTAATCAATTAAACTCTTTAAAAGGTGAAACTTAGTCACTGTGCTGTTTGTTATCATGGTGTGTACCATTCTAAACACGAACAACCGAAATCTAAGGAAAGAGTTTAAAGAGTTTGAGCATGCATCAGGACACTAAGGAAAGAGTTGTCTTTATTGTCTTTGAAAACAAATTATTGACAAGTGGTTTAAAGGTAAAGTGTTAAAGATCATCTCCGAGCAGCTTGATGTCCCTGTGACTTTAGTTGCACATATTATTCAGAAGTGTAAGGTCCTCTTTAGATGTGGTTGTAAGAGGAAGATTGATGACAAAGTACAGTAGAAGCACTCGAAGAGTGCACACCTCCAGCAAAATCCTAGGGTCACTCATGCAGTAACATCTTGTGCACAGACAAGAATCTAAAAAAAATAAATAAATCCTGGATACAGATGGTGATCCAGATCTCCACAAAAATTGAAACATGTGTTCCTTGTGTTACTCAATATTTCCTAACATTTTCATGAAAATCGGTTCTTAAGTTTTTGAGTAATCTAGTAAAGAGACAGACGAACCAACCAACGCCACCGAAAATATAACCTCTAAAAAACAATGAACAAATTAATGCAATTAAGAAAATACCAAATACAACAAAACATGGATGAGGCTTGGTTATGTTCTGAGGCTTGGTTATGTTCTGGGGCAGCTGCAGACACAAGGTCTCTTGAAACTATAAAGGTTACAATGATTTTTTATGACTACCAAGCTGCTCTGGAGCAAAACATACTGGCTAGTGTCAAAATGGTTGGTCTTAGTCACAGGTTGTGTGTCCTTCACTGAGATAATGATCCAAAACACAACTATGAACACCCAAGTATGACCAAAAACAATACATTGAATCATTAGGAAGTTGCCTGCTGAGACCTCAACTAAAACCTATTGAAAAAGCAGCTGAAACATGCAGTCTAGTAAAGGCACCATTCAAATCTGAGACGGAGGAATTTGCTCTTGAATCGTGGACCAAAATGCCAGTTGACAGGTGCAGCTGTTTCAGAGACTTACAGAAATGTATTGATTGATTTGAAAGTTTGTGGAACAAATGATGAAGCTAAGGGTAGAATCCTTTATTTATCAAGGCCATTTTCTTTAGCTTGTTTTTAAAATTATTCTGTTGAACCAAATTTCAGAAGCAATGACACATGTTTTCCACATCTGTTACATTTTTGTAGCAGTGTATTAGCAAAGTACTTGAGAATATTGGTCCCCTGCTTTAGTTTGGTGTTTTGATTAGGTGCATTTCTGATCAGGCGTCCAACACAGCGGTTATGACTAATGCTTGGTTCAGCTTTCAAAATAGTTTGACATTAATTTGGGATTTTTAAAGGCATGCATAAGTGTGTGTTTAAATATCTTCAAAATCATGTTTAATCTTTTGTTTGGTGGTGTAATCGGTTTGAACTTTAGACATGATCCTCAGAAGTTATGTTGTTTTTTTAAAGGAAGAACAAATGATGGCAAGGCAAGCAGATTCAGAACAGTTGCAGTTCAGGAGTACTGTCTTGAGACGGATACACCTGGGACATAGCACTTGTGTGTGAGTGTTTGTGTCCTGCAGCACAGATGAGTCATGTGAGAGTTAAAACCATTTCAAACAGAGAAGTGTTGTTGGATAGCCAAAGAAGAAAAAAAAAAAAATAACGGGAAAGTGTGTGAATGTATGTATGTGTGTCATTACTTCATTAGCGACACTAAGGAGCCGTGCCAGGAACACAGATGGCAAAGATGAGAGGGGGGCATGGAGTTGACATAAAAACTGCAAAATACACTAATACATCAACACACTTTTGTCACAATACAAAAAATGTAAATCCAGGGAATAAGCCTGCAGTCTCAATATGTTTATTTCATCAATGCCATATAAACTGTAGGTTGAACATATCTGCACAAGAACACACGTGTACAATGTAAATTACTCACATTGATAACAGACACCTACACTTGCAAATAGTCAGCAAACACAACACATGTAAAGAGCTGTTTCCACACCAGTTTCCTGCCTAGAATTTCCGCTGTGCTGACGTTGCATCATCTGTC
This sequence comes from Nematolebias whitei, assembly GCF_014905685.2. Classification (NCBI taxonomy): domain Eukaryota; kingdom Metazoa; phylum Chordata; class Actinopteri; order Cyprinodontiformes; family Rivulidae; genus Nematolebias; species Nematolebias whitei. The sequence continues at coordinate 12,671,200 of NC_056498.1, forward strand.
ATCACATACACCCCCTACCCCCACTGTTACACTCATTTTCTACCCTCTCACTGCCAGTAATGATATAACCCAAGACCTAATTTAGAATTTCAACAGAACCATCTTATTTTTCACGTTCATAAGCCCTCATGATACACAATCAGACCCCCCATGGTGTAATTAGAAGCGCCGGTGTGTTCTCAGAATGATCAGACACGACAACACATTTATGTGTGGGAGTTCATTTTATTGCGCACAGTGTGTGGACTTCTCTGCTCTTCAAGGTGGAATGGAATATTAAGGTTTCTGTTCTATGCACCCGCAGACACAACTACAAATTTAAGAAGCAAGTAAAATTAGTGGTCTCCATTTATAATCATTAATACACCTAGAAAACACCCATCATGGCCTGAGGACAGGCCAGGCTAAGAGCGATTCAGAACCCTCTCATGGACAGAGAACAAGGACCTCTAGAGCGCCTGAGAGTGGCCCATTAGTGAGCACCTGGTGGCCAGGCTTCCACCCATGGGGCTCAGTCAAATGAATTACATGGGTTTACCTTCCCGCGGTCCCACCACTTATAGCAGGAGCCATATGGGTCTGGTACATGACACCGTGGGGCCTTGGCGCTCTGACCCTGGCTTTCCCAAGTTGGCTCTTGGGACATGGAACATAACCTCTCTGGTGGGGGAGGAGCCTGAGCTAGTGTGTGAGGTTGAGTGGTATGATTATGGTATGGAACTATTGGTACTTTCAACATCAAAATGTGGGTGGACAAAGGTGAAACACCCACACCTGCCTCCATCCTCATTCACCCCACTCTGGGCCCCTGAGCAAGGCCCTTAATCCCCACCATCTGCTCTCTAAATAGGTCTCTCTTGAAAATGAGTTCTCGTGCATCAATGTGACTACCTGCATAAATAAAGGGTAAATTTAAAAAAACATGGTATACTATTAGGTATGTTCTGTCTAGAACAGGTCTCTCTTGTAAATGAGTCCTCGTGGCTCATTGAGATTAGGATTCAAGGATTCAAGGATGTTTATTGTCATTCATATCACATGTGGCACATGCGATAGAAAAATAAAAACTACGTATGCAGGGTCCCAGTTACATCCAACAAAAATACAAATTGCAAAGAAAAACATTAGTAAGATCCGAGTCATGAACATACTGCATTCACTAAACTAAGAACACACAAGACTAAGAATGCACTAAGCACTAATGGTACAAAAACAATGTGCTAAAACAACAGCAGCACAAACATGAGTCTGTGTGAGCAGATGAGGATCAATGAACACAGGCCTGTATAAATAAAGGCTGAATGAAAAAAATAAATAAAATCATCTTCTGGTTCTTTCAAACCAAGCAAAAATAATCCCATTTCATAATATTGCTATGCTATGGTTTTTTTTTTTTTTTGTAATTTACTTTGGCACATTAGCCTGATACAGAAAAAAGATCCACTGACGGCTCTACTTGGTCAAATCTAAGAACATAACAGCAATGACTACATTTGATTGATATTCTCTCCGTAGAAGATGGAGTAAATGGTAAAGAGAAGAATAAGCTTTTGTTTTGTTTGTTTTGGGAGCCATGTATTCATTTATTTATATATTATTTTTTTAAGGAGTGGAACTCATGGTTCACTGGTAATATATATATATATTTTGTATAATCTCATCGTGGGGGCAATTTGTGCTGAGAAAAAAGATTCAAATACAATTTTAAGACTAAAATTTAAACCAACAACGCTAATAGGAATATAACTGAAAACTCTGTGAATAGCAAGCGGCCATTAGATCACTAATGACTGATGATCCTCCTTTTGCATGTGAATAAGTAGTTTCAGCTGTCCCCAGCAAACTGTTTGATCCACTATGTGAAGGTGCTATTTATAAGACTGAAGGGCCCGACATACTCCATCTGAATCTGAACAGTCAGCTCGCGGTTGTGGGACGTTCATTTTCACACACATTTTTCATAGTCCATGAGTCTATGGACATTTTAGGACATTTGACTAATTTACTGTTTGTTTAGTCGTACAGCTGAATGTCCGAGTGCATTTCCACATTGTGAAACATGCCCACAAACTTCTGACCATATACTTAGTGCATAACGCATGTGAGAAAAAGTTCAGTCCTGGCCTTGTGACAGCACTTTGGTAACAGCTTCTGTTTTAAATGTGCTTTATAAATTAAGTTGAGTGAAGCTGCTGTGCGAACAAAATGACCAATTTTCGTCACACAACTGCGACGTTGAGACAATTTTTGCACTTCATATTGAGTATGTCGGGCCCTTGAGTTTGCTTGCAGATCCTCAGACTGAAGAAGTATTTTGGATAAAAGACACAATATTTCAACAAAGAAGAATCCATCCAGAGGACCTGATTCAACCTTGTTAGATAACTGAAAACTCTTATTTTACAAAAATGCTTTAATCATAGCCAGGGTTCCAACTGTGTGTGTGTGTGTGTTTAAATATATTTTATTATACTATTGTAGGGTTGCATGGTGTCCCGTCTCAGCAAGAAAAGTGCTAGATCAAATCCCAGCCACTGGCTTTTCTGGGTGAAGTTTGCGTGTTCTCTCCATGTCAGTGAGGGTTTTTCTACATACTCTGGTTTCCTCCCACAGACCCAAAACATGCATGTTAGGCTGATTGGTAACTGTAAATTGTCCCTAGGTGTGAGTGAGAGAGAGAATGGTTGTTTGTCTCTATGTGTCCCTATGATGGACTGGAGACCTGTCCGCAGTGACGGCTGGGCATGAGCACCACAGACCCCTGCAACTCACAAAGGAAGAAGTGAATAAATCTAGTGGATGGATGGATGGATATACTCTGGTAATCCCAAATTGGGAAGTTCATTCTATGCTTTTTTTTTTTTTTTTTTTTCCTATTGGGCATTGAGCATGCATGTGGAGCAGAGTGCTGTCATCTAAGGCACCTGGGAGCTGCTGGATATTTAAGGGTCTTGCTCAAGGGCCCAAAGTGAGGCAAATGCAGATGGAAGCAGCTGTGAGAACCTTATCTACCAATTTTTTGTATCAGTGTTAATATTCAAACTTGTGACCTCTCAACCACAGGTTCACCTCGTTTAACAGCTGCTAAACCACTCACCACCATAATAATAATAATAGTAATAATAATAATTGTTATTATAATTATATTAGGAAATAATGAGGATGACAACAACAATAATAATAATAATAATAATAATAATAATATTGTCATCATCATCACCGTTGTTATTTTCTTGCGGAATAGTAAGCTACATTGCATTCTAAGAAACTTAAGTCAGGTCCTCTGGACGGTTTCTTTTTGTTGAAACGTTTCATCTTTCATCCAGAAGACTTCATCAGTCCGAGGATCCACCACCAATACAGTCTTATACATTATAAGTCTTTTAAATCTTATTTTTCTAAAACGAAAGTTTTTTTTTTTTTTTTTACTGAGTTTCCTCAGACTGATAAAGTCTTTTGGATGAAAGATGAAATGTTACAACACAAAGAAACCGCCCAGAGGACCTCACTTAACTTTGATAGATTTTTCTACCTGGATTATCGAGCATGAATCAGGACACATTGGATTAATGCTGTTCTTGTACTACTTTATTTCATATGCTTTTATAAATTTGTCAGGATTGGCCAATTGATGTTTTGAACCCACATGCAGGAGGATGACAGCAGACTCGAGGTAAGAGTTAAACAAGGTTTATTTTCAAAAATAAACTCAAAAGACTGACGGGGCAGCTTACTTACTAGTACAGAGAACAGGCAGATCAGGGCAGACAGGACAGGAGGCAGACCACAACACTATAGAAGGACAATCCAGAGACAAATGACAAGACACAAGGGAGCTGAATATATACACAAGCTCCATCCATCCATCCATTTTCTTCCGCTTATCCAGGGTCGGGTCGCGGGGATAGCAGCCTAAGTTGGGAGGCCCAGACTTCCCTCTCCCCAGCCACTTGGGCCAGCTCTTCCGGGGGAATCCCGAGGTGTTCCCAGGCCAGCCGAGAAACATAGTCCCTCCAGGGTGTCCTGGGTCTTCCTCTGGGCCTCCTTCCGGTGGGACGTGTCCGGAACACCTCACCAGGGAGGCGTCCAGAAGGCATCCTAAACAGATGCCCAAGCCACCTCCACTGGCTCCTCTCGACGTGGAGAAGCAGCGGCTCTACTCCGAGTCCCTCCCGGATGATCGAGCTTCTCACCCTATCTCTAAGGGAGAGCCCAGACACCCTGCGGAGAAAACTCATTTCGGCCACTTGTATCCAAGATCTCATTCTTTCGGTCACAACCCAAAGCTCGTGAACATTGATGAGGGTGGGAACGTAGATCGATCGGTAAATTGAGAGCTTCGCCTTTTGACTCAGCTCTCTCTTCACCACGACAGACCTGTACAGCGCCCGCTTCACTGCAGACGCTGCACCTATCCGCCTATCGATCTCACGCTCCATTTTTCCCTCATTTGTCAACAAGACCCCAAGATTCTTGAACTCCTCCACTTGGGGTAGGACCTCCTCCCTGACCCGGAGAGGGCACTCTACCCTTTTCCGGCTCAAGACCATGGCCTCGGATTTGGAGGAACTGATCTTCATCTCGGCCGCGTTGCATTCGGCTGCGAACCGCTCCAGCAAAAGCAGTAGTTTATATACACAAGCTGATTGGGACAAATAACAGACGCCTGCAGAGATTAACATTGAACACAGGCGAGACAAGGGCTGAACACAAGGAGGATGGAAAACACTGAGAGGTGACTGAAAACATGAGGAAACAGTCAAAGACAGGACAAAACCCAGCACCCCTACAAAATCAAGTGATCATTTTGGAGTTTAGGGTTCAATGATGTTTTCAGCAGCATTACACTTCCTTATAAGTTGCCTTACGTCACTCTTTAACCATTGTAAATTAGTTATTGTTGCAGCTATAGGTACAACGATCATCTACTTAATGCACTGAGGCAGTTTGCTTGATTGTTAAGATCATTTTCAAGCAGCTTGATTTTAAATCTTTGATTAATCTGTTATTTTATCAGAATTCATGTGTCTGAGATGTCTGGTTATCCTATGTTCTTTATTCAAATGTTAAACAAAAATAAACATAAATTGAATAGTATTAGGCATATATTCATTTATTGTTTGTTTGTTTGTTAGACCACCTGATGTTAAAATCACCATGACATATAAATTCTTGACAAGGCTCTAGTTGTTGCCCTGTGATGGACTTGTGACCCGCCTCTCACAGAGTGATAGCTGGACATGGGCACCAGTGACCACATGATATGAAAAAGAAGAAGCAGGTAAAGATAATGGATGACTGGATGGATGGCTCTAGTTGTTGAATAAAAACATATACTGTATTTTTTTCATAAAAGAAGGAATAATACATGATCGATTGCACATTACTGCAATATTGTTTCATCATTGATGATAGAAAGATAGTGACAATTAGACATTTTACAAAGAGATTTTCAATCACCCAGTAGAAAATTTGAAATATGTCTATGTTGATTATCAACACACCTAGCAACATATCACTTTTATTCCCTTTTAGTTTATCTCTTCTAAAGCAATGAAAACCTGAAAAATCTATCAAACTTGTGGGTACAGGTATGTAACCAGGTTTTGTTCAACCAATATAGTCCAGATTTGAGTCCAACAGTAAAGCATATATCTAATCTTTTTGGTGAAGTATCCTGCAAATGAACTGATATGACAAATACTTTAGATCCTGTTGAGTTTGGCCTTAAAATCTAAAAAAATAATAATAATAATTCTGAATGATTAAAAACTAAAAACGATTGCAACTGAATGAAAACAATATTTTCCAGAACTTTGGATAAAAATGATAAGTGGGAAATTGGCCTGAAATTAGAAAAAGCTGTAGGATCTAAACCCGCTTTTTCTTTTTCTTTTTTTTTTATAAGCAAAGGCCTGACCACAGCATGCTTTAAAACAGACAGGACATAATCTGAACTTAGACAGCTATTAATAAATGTCAAAAGACAAGGACCAATTACATCGAAGGACTGCTTGAACATTTTAGAGGGAATGATGTCCAGAGTACAGTTTGTAGGTTTCATCTGCTGAAACACCTTAATGAGGTGAGGCAGTGAGACCAGGTCGAACTGATCAAAGACAGCAGAGGTTATTGAGGGAGCACATAATTGAACAGTTTTCAATTCAATTCAGTTTATTTATATAGCGCCAAATCACAACAGAGTTGTTTCAGGGCACTTTACAGAAACATTCACATACATCCATCCATCCATTTTCTTTACCCGCTTATTCCATTTTGGGTCACGGGGGTCGCTGGTGCCCATGTCCAGCAATAACTGTGCGAGGGGCGGGGTACACCCTGGACAGGTCGCAAGTCCATCACAGGGACACATAGAGACAAACAAGACAAACAATCATTCACTCTCTCACTCACACCTAGGGACAATTTAGAGTTACCAATCAGCCTAACGCATGTTTTTGGACTGTGGGAGGAAACCGGAGCACCCGGAGAAAACCCACGCATGCACGGAGAGAACATGCAAACTCCACCCAGAAGGCCCCTGGACCGGGGTTTGAACCAAGGACCTGCTCGCTGAGAGGCAGCAGCTCTACCAGTTGTGCCACCGTGCTGCCCACATTCACATACATAAAGCTAAATAGTAAAGTTCTCTATCTAAGGAATCGGCAGACAAGTTGAATCTTGGCTTTGTTGCAGTCTCCCATCCTGAGCAAGCACAGTGGCAACAGTGGAAAGAAAAACTCCCTTTTTAAAAGGAAGAAACCTCCAGCAGAACCAGGTTCAGGACAAGCGTCTATCTGTTTTGACCGACTGGTTTGAGAGGACAGGAAGGAGAGACAAACAAACACAGAATGGTAGGTCCAGATATAGGTGCAGGTGTACCTAAAAGACACACAAAAAAAAAACACACATGTTAAGAATAGAAAAAAATAATTACAAATGTTGAGCAGAGTAAGTAAAGACAGTAACAGAGTGAAAAGTGTGGTCAGTTTGTCCTCCAGCAGTCTAAGCCTATAGCAGCATAACTAAGGGACAGCTCAGGAAACCCAAGCCGACCCTAACTATAGGATTTATCAAAAAGGAAAGTCTTAAGCCTAGTTTTAAAACTGGATAATGTGTCAGCCTCACGGACAGAGATTGGAAGTTGGTTCCACAAGAGAGGAGCCTGATAACTAAAAGATCTGCCTCCCATTCTGTTTTTGTAAATTCTAGGAACCACACGTAAACCTGCAGCCTGAGAGCGAAGTGCTCTGTTAAGAAAATATGGAACAATAAGATCTGTACTATAAGATGGAGCCAGGTTGTTAAGAGATTTGTAGGTTAGAAGTAAGATTTTGAATTATATTCTGGATTTGACAGGGAGCCAGTGGAGAGAAACTAAAACTGGAGAAATTTGATGTCTCTTACAAACTCCAGTTAAGACTCTGGCAGCAGCATTTTGGATCAACTGAAGACGTTTTAAAAACGTATTTGGACATCCAGATAAATCATTGCAATAGTCCAGTCTAGACGTGAAATGCATGGACCAGTTTTTCTGCTTCATTTTTAGATAAGATGTTTCTAATTTTAGTGATATTACGCAGGTGGAAGAAGGCAGTTCTAGTAACGTTTTTAATGTGGGGGATAAAAGACATGTCCTGATCAAAAATAACACCAAGATTTTTCACATTAGAGCTGGAGGACAGATTAATGCCATCTAAGGAGGGAGAAAGACTGAAAAATTCATTCCTAAGGTGCTCAGGTCCAAAAACCAAAACCTCAGTCTTTGTGTTCAAAAGGAGAAAATTAAGGGCCATCCAGGTTTTTATGTCTTTAAGACATGCTTGTAGTCTGAGTAGCTGACTGGATTCATTGGGTTTAATGGACAAATATAATTGTGTGTCATCAGCATAACAATGAAAATTTACCCCATCCATCCATCCATCCATCCATTATCTTTACCCGTTTATTCCATTTTGGGTCACGGGGGTCACTGGTGCCCATGTCCAGCAATCACTGTGCGAGGGGCGGGGTACACCCTGGACAGGTCGCAAGTCCATCACAGGGCCACATAGAGACAAACGAGACAAACAACCATTCACTCTCTCACTCACACCTAGGGACAATTTAGAGTTACCAATCAGCCTAACATGCAAGCTTTTGGTCTTTGGGAGGAAACCGGAGTACCCGGAGAAAACCCACGTATGCACGGAGAGAACATGCAAACTCCACCCAGAAAGGCCCCTGGACCGGGGTTTGAACCAGGAACCTGTTCGCTGAGAGGCAGCAGCTCTACCAGTTGCGCCACCGTGCTGCCCAAAAATTTACCCCATGCTGTTTAATAATTTTACCTAATGAAAGCATATATAAAGTAAAGAGTATTGTCCCAAGCACTGAGCCCTGAGGAACTCCATGACTAACTTTAGTGTATGAAGATTTATTATTTACATTTACAAACTGGAATATATCAGCTAGATATGATTTAAACCATTTTAGAGTTGTTCCTGTAATTCCAACATCATATTCAAGCTCTGTAGTAAAATATTATGATCAACTGTATCAAATGCAGCACTGAGGTCTAACAGGACCAGTTGTTGTCTTGAAAAAGGTCCCAAACAGTGCGTCCGTCGCTGATGGGGTCCCTCCAACAAAAACCTTCTGCAGCTCCTCCGAGAGGGAGGTGGAGTAACGAGCCAGGTGGACCTCGTCCTCCGGGCTGTGATGTAAGACCGGCAGACAGCAGAAGAGACGCACAGGTTGAGGATGATGTCAGCTGCCTTGCAGAGGGAGCACTACGTCTCCTCCAGCCTCTTGAACGCTGTACGCCAGCAGCGTAACATATTGTTTGCTGCGGCTGCCTGGAACGCACACTGGTAAGCTCGGTTGGAGAGCGACATCACTGTCTGGTCATGCTTACCCGGAGGCGCTTGACGCTGGTCCAACCTGGACATCTTTCTCCGAAAGCCTCCGCCAGGCTCGGCTCCAGGGTGGCACCGAGGGAATTTCCGCTCGGTGAAACCCCTCCACTCTGGTGATGGGCGCGAACACAGGGACCGGCTCCCTCAATCTACCAGGACCGGCTGCGGCCTCGTTCCAGTAGGACGTCACTGCTGGGAAACGAGGCCAGATGGGATCAGGATGGCGAGCTGGGGTGGAGCCCAGAAACCTTCCTGCTAGATCATCAAATCTGGCGGGGGAAGGAGAGGGATGGAAAAAGTCCCTTCGTGTCAGCCGTCTCCTGGATTATGCCGGGCAGCTTCAGAGGAGGGCACCGACAGCTTGGAGGGGTGTGGTCGCCGATGCGAAAAAGGTCCGGGGAGGAGTGAGCATTCGCTCAGCCCCCCTCTTTCCGAAACTATGCTCTCCAGGAGGGAATGAGCAGCGGGGGGCTGCTGCTGACGTCGCCTGTCCCGGAGGAGCCATCTGATTCGCTCCGCGAGCCAGCAATAAAAGGATTATTACAAGATGGCGTCGTCCAGCGTGTAGCGGCCCGCCACTGAGAAATATTCCTCTGCACTTACCTTGAAACAAGACTGCTTGTATGCTTCTCCTCGGGGAGGAGAACTCACCGGGACGGCAGGAGGTTGACGTGGCGGGGCCACAGGCAGTCTTAACAAAGGTTGAACTGGTCAAGCCAGACAACTTCCCTTCTTCGTTCTTCTGACAGTGCTATTAGCTTGCTGAAGAAAAATGGGAGCCGATTACCCGCTCTTAACGTAATTTATACGGACCGGGTGGGGCCCAAACAGCAGGTGGGCGTGGACTAAATTTTTCAGTGTGATGCTTTGCATGACGGGATAACCCCACTAAGCGACAGCTCTTAAAGGGCGAAGCCTATACGAAATAGAACTTCTCCAGGCTTATCTTTAAAAGTAAGACAGTGGCATATTCAGGGGACAATATTTATCAACTTATTTAATAAATGTTCACTATGAATACTGATTAGAATCTTACAAGTGCAGTGTTAGTTTTATAAATTTACATGAAATTATTATAAACTATAATTCTCAGCACATTCTCACTTCTGTGCCATTTTTGATCAAATATCTAGCCCACAGTTCCTTTTTGCCCCTCGTTTGTATTGGAGCACATTTTAAGTGTAAACTGTCTTGTTTGCTCAGATACACCCAGGGACTCAGATAAAAATTTTAACCTTGCAGTTACCTGAACACGAACAATTCTAGCACTCCAACTACATGTTGTACTTGTTTTTCTTTCAGCTGCATCCTTCTGCTGGGGTTTCCACAGACATTGATATTGCATGAAAGATTTGGAAATTGTTTTATGCCGAATGCCGTCACTGACACAAGCTGGGCTTGAACCTGTAGCCTTAGGATTACAAACTATCAGCAACAACTATATAAGCTTGAGTAAATATAACAAATAGTGGGTTTAGGCAGCTTCCCTGATTGTTTGACTTTATAAGCATACCTGAAGGAGATTGCCTGGATTTTCTCATGTGATGGTACATAGTTATGCTATTTGGCTCTTTATCCCGATTGTCAGAATAATATGGCTTGGATAGAACTACTGCACCAGCCAGTTGAGGTAGTTCCTATGGGATCAATAAAGTTCTTATCTTATCTTAGATGGCTGGCCAAGTTTCTTCCTCTGCTGGAGGTTTCTTCTTGTCAAAGAGAGTTGTCTTTTCACAGTCACCAATGTGCTGCTTAGTATGGGAGTTTGTGACAATGTGAAGATGCAATGCAGTTTGCTGACTTCCTTAGATATAAAACTTTTACTAACTGGCATTTTATAATGTGTGTAAATTTTTTTTTTTTGTTTAGTTTTTTTGGTAAGTTGACTTATGTTGTGAATTGGTCCTATGGGAATAAACTAAACTGGATTCAATTGAATCCAACTCACAGATAATAACATGTACAGGGAGCTTGATGAGCTCCTTGTTCCCCCTTGATTTTGCTTCCATTTGGGATTTCTGTTGGATTGTATGTTCAAACAAAACTGACAGGTGTGTTAAAGTTGTGTCATCTCCAATGAACGTGAAATAGACTTGGAAAAAAAAAATTTTTGCTAGGCTGGACATTCATCTGGTCTTGGAGTTCTTAGAGTTTTCATGTAATCTTTGGGGTCTGAAAAATATCTGAATGCTAGTGCCATTTCCTCAAAGTGAGAGCCAACAAACAATTTTCATCTTTCATTTGCTCGAGTGTCATGTTAGAAATGTTTCTATCATTAGCCCACGGCAAACTGATGATCAGCTTCCCACTCTCAAGTTGTTTTGATTAGGGTTTGAAAAAAAAACATAATTATACAACTGTGCTTGAGTGCTCACCACTGCAACTACTGCCTGAAAAGAGACTGATGGCACCAACCTGCACTCACTGGCTGTCAGCTTGTGTTCCATTGATCCAATTGCATTAATCAAGCTGTTTACAGAAGGAGCACAGCAGCCAATGACAGATGGATGCTTGTAATTATGCTAGCGTCTGCAAAGATCACACTTCTCACTTATAGTTTGCTGACACAGTGAATCAAATAATTGACAGTGTTCACAATTTGTACACTAGTTTAAAAAAAAGTTGACGTCTCTTCAGCTGATATATTTAGAATGTGTAAAGAAAAATGGAATGAGATGGGAGGGAGTCGGATTAAAAATGAAGGAGAGATGAGACGATAGGAAGTTTTTTGTTAAGCTGATTAAAACTCTTTGCCCTGCTAATGCTCGCTTCAAATAGAGAAGCGTAAGAGGCAGGAGGAAAATTAATTGCATTTTAATAATTGCTAACTCTTTAGTGAAAAAGCTCTGAGTCTTTGAATTATATTTGGGAATGAATAATTAAATCCCCCAGTATTAAAGTCGTAGAGCTTCTGTTGACCCTAAAAAGGCAATATTTCACTCATCTTGTTTGCCTTTTCACCTGCGATTTAAGGCTTTGCTAAAAGCATAATGGCCTAAGGTGATTTTGTCGATCTGTCATTTTGAAGCAGTCATAGATTACTGCTTTTATTAGCCCCATTCATATATAGAAATCTCCAAGTCTCCTTATCAGATGCTTGAACCACCTCAGCTGACTTCTTGTGATGTGGAGGGGTAGTAGTTCTACTACACAAACCTCATCCGATAAAACCAGTCTTCCCATCTGATTCATGCCCCTTTTCCATTAGTACCTTTAGTACCTGTACAGTGCGGTTTGACTCGGCACGGTATGATTTGTGTCTCCATAATACTTTCCGTAACGGTTCTATTGGGTGGGTTCAAATTGACGTCACACATCTTACCAGCTGGTGGTAAGACTCTGAAACAGGCTTCAGTACAGGGTGAGAATTTATTTTCAAGTTTCTGGTAAATTATAAAGAATACAGATAATTAAAATGATCAAATTAAACTATATCTTTATAAATCCTGCTAATTAACTTTTAATGAACTTTATTTCACTATTAAAGTTCTGATGAAGCAGCTTCTCCAAAAACATCTATATTTAAAATTGTATATTTGTCTTCATCATTTGATGTATTTGCACTCGCGTCTACTTTTATTGTTCAATCTAGATATGTGGTTGTGTTTCTTGTATACAGATTATTTTTATATTAGCTTTGCTTTAAAATTTAATTCTTGTTTGTGATTTGTACATCTGTGGGTTAGAATAAAGGTGAACTAAAGGCTGTAGCTCTTTTTTAAACATATTTGAGGGAAATATTCCTGAGATCCAATAATGTTGTGTCTTTTTATGATTTGTTTTTTTTCAGCTGAGTTAACTTTAATTAACAGATTATTTAATAAAGTCATTAAAGTCAAAACAGAGATTTCATGATAAAGCCGGCACCATTTATTCATTATTTTTTTAATCTTCACTGATAACAAAAAAAAAAAAAAAAATTTTTTTTTATATACATAAAATGTTTTTTAAAAACGTTTCCACCCTCCATGAGCACTCGAGGCTGGGGTCCGGGCCCTGGCCTCGAGTGCTTCTGCAGCTCAATTTTTTTCTCTTCAACACTCTGAAGTAAATTTCCCCAAGCAGGCTGAGCAGAATGATTCTTAGGCCTTCAAAAATAGTTAAATCTGGTCCTCTGGACATTCAAAAACAAAACAAAGCAAAACAAACAAACAAACAAAAAAAATGTAGAAACGTTTTGTCTTTCATCCGAAAGACTTCCTCAGTCTGAGGTGCTGTATTCAGCTCAGTCTTATAAATAGCACCTTCTCAAAGTGGATCAACAGTGACAGTTAAACACAGAGGCCTCCACCCCTGTTTAATGATGGACAGTTTCTTTACACAAAGATGGCCTCCTTTACTCCTCTCTCAAACCACTGTTCTTCTCCAGGATGTGAACATCTTCATCCCTGAATGAGTGACCGCTGGCCTGGAGATGAGTGTAGACCACAGAATCCTGGCCTGATGTTGTTGATCTTCTGTGCTGGTCCATCCTTTTGGCCAGTGGCTGTTTAGTTTCCCCATTGTAAGACTGATCACAGACCTCCTGACACTGAAGAACTTACACAATATTACTCTTTTTGTGCCGGGGGACTGGATCTTTGGGATGAACCAGTCTTTGCCGTAATGTATTTTGGGGTTTAAAAGTCACTGGGACGTTGTGTTTAGAAAATAAACGTCTCAGTTTCTCTGACACTCCCGTGAGCAGCTGGTTTTGGTTGGCAGCAGCAAACTGGTCGATCCACTATGAAAAGGTGCTATTTATAAGACTGAGCTGAATACAGCACCTCAGACTGAAGAAGTCTTCCGGATGGAAGACGAAACGTTTCTACATTTTTTTTGTTTGTTTGTTTTGCTTTGTTTTGTTTTTTGAATGTCCAGAGGACCAGACTTAACTGTTTTTAGATTTTTCTACCTGGATTATTGAGCACGCCCCCTGGGCGTCTCCCTAGGGAGGTGCTTCGAGCATGTCCGACTGGAAGGAGACCCCGGGGAAGACTCAGGACACGCTGGAGAGACATGTCTCTCGGTTGGCCTGGGAACGCCTTGGAATCCTCCCAGAAGAGCTGGAAGAGGTGGCTGTGGAAAGAGATGTCTAGGCCTCCCTGCTCAAGCTGCTACCCAAGCGACCCAACTTGGGAATAAGTGGACGATAAGGGATGGATGGATGGATGGATTATTGAGCATGCATCAGGATCTTTTTAGGCCTGTTTACATGATGCAGATTTTGAATGAAACATTAGCTTTTCTGCAGTGGTTCAGCCATTTGTGGATGTGAGAATAGCACTCATTCTATCTGAGACTGAAGGTTTCTGAAACCAGGTCTCAGTGGAGGTTTTTGGTAACACCCTCTGCGGAGGTGTGAAACCACCAGCAGCTGCATTTAGTAGTTTGTGTGTGTTTGCACAAGCAGCAGAGCAACAATAAGCAATAGCCAGTAGTCAGGATCTGTTTGACTTACTCACCCTTTATAACATACAAGATTAGCTCAACCTCATCCTCGTTCCAAACAAACACTCCTGTATTCACTATTTTGGATGTACCGGCTTTGTTTCTCCTGCTCTATACTTAATGCATCTCAGCAGGGTTGCCAGATACACACAATTACTCTTTTTAACCCCCTTCCTTTTCTGTACACATGCACAACACACACTTCATCTTGTAAGCTCCCTCTCAAAGTGAACTTTGTTTACAACATACAGTAGTTTGGGTAACTTAAAATACTACAATGTTAGAGCAACAGTACAGTGTTGATGGTGAAGATTCTCAGTCATCCAGGACATGATGAATTCAAAAAGCATTCAATACAAAAACAACTGGACTTTATTTGTAACAGAAGACGTTCCGCTCCTCATCCGAGGAGCTTTCTCAATTCAAAGAGCAGAGAGTGAGAGATTCAGGTTATAAGGCTGAGTGAGATAAGACACACACACACATATGTAGATTGGCAATTCACGCCTAAACAACATTAACAGTAAGAGTATGTTGTTCCTCTAATTCACAGACGAGGCCCCTCTGTTCCCATCAGGTGTGAAAACCGGCTGGAAATCTGTTTTAAAGTTGCATTATAGGTTTTTGTAAGTGGAAATATCTGGCCTCCTCCTCTGTTAAGAGACAGCTTTTCTCTTTTGACATAAATTGCTTCCTTCACCCCCCTCTCAAACCATCTGTGTTCTCAGTCCAAAATGTGCACATTTTGGTCCTCAAAAGAGTGTCCCTTATCTGTGAAGTGGAGGTGAACAGCTGAGTCTTGTCCTGTGGAGCTGGCTCTCCTGTGTTGAGCCATGTGTCTGTGAAGAGGCTGTTTAGTTTATCCAATGTAGAGGTCTGGACAGTCCTCGCTTCTCTGGACCGCATATACTACACCACTCTGTTTGTGTATGGGTGTTTTGTCTTTAGGGTGGACCAGCCTCTGTCTGAGAGTCCTGCTGGGTTTGAAATGTACTGGGATGTTGTGTTTGTTGAAGATCCTTCTGAATTTCTCTGATACTTCAGCAACATAAGGGATGACTATGTTTTTCCGTCTGTTGTTCCCCCTTTTTCTGTTTATTAGGGTGTTTTGTAGATTTCCTCGCTGACTTGACAAAAGCCCAGTTAGGATATCCACATATTTGAAGAGCTTCTTGAATGTGTTTCTGTTCCTTTTCCTTACTCCAATTGAGAAAGCTCCTCGGATGAGGAGCGGAACGTCTTCTGTTACAAATAAAGTCCAGTTGTTTTTGTATTGAACGCTTTTTGAGTACAGTGTTGAGTTCCTATGTGGCAACCAGGCACTGGGAACAACACCTTAATATCCCTGAGAAGGAGCTGAGTAGTGTTGCTAAGACAATCAGTGGATGGAAGGATGGAGAAATGTATAGTATGTATTGATAAGTTGATGTTTCTTAATTGTAGAGGTATTTAAAAAGCAAACGTTACTCACTGGGTATTAATTTAATATAGCATGTGTGGGGGTGGCTTATAAGACTTCCAGTAAATAGGTTTACCGTTGAGTCTGGCAGTAGGTTTTACATCCACATCTATTTGTGCTATCTCTCATTGTTAGTTAGGGCCAAATGTCTCAGTCTATGTGGGCAGTAGGGTTGCTTTCTCTCCTGAGGCCACCTGCAGCCTTGCAAAATATATATAACACAAGGTCTGTACAAATACGGAGCCATTACTTTACTTTTTCCATTCTTTTACCGAGTTGGTCCAAGTTTTATAATTTTACAGTAGCCAACAAGGTTTGTTGCACCACTTTATTATTCTTACCAGTTTAGTGTTACCCCTTCCCATTGCCACTTTTTGTCTCCTTTCTTTGTTGGTAACTACCTTCTACTTGTGACTTTAACCAAAGTTAGCTCTCTTTGTAGCAACATAACTGTGTTCTCCTAAATATTTACCTCACTTGTCAAAACTATTTCTATCCAATTTCATGTTGTTGAAGACAAAAAAAATCCATGAAAAACAAACAAACAAAAAAAACTTTATACTAAAAAAAAATAACAGGACTAAATGGGAAAAGAATTCTCCAGTGGGCCAAATGTAATCTTGCTTGGTGGGGCTATCAGTTGTTAGGACATTTCTTTCTCCTATACTGAATAGTTTCGGACCAAACTGTAAAGGGGACAGTCATATATTGCCAGACTGTACTATTTCATCCACTCAAGCAACTGCTGTGATTCTCTCATGGCGTTGGACAGCTAATCTGCCAGAAATAAGAAACTGGCACTGAAATTGAATCGTTGTTACAAATACTCCACCCATAACAACAAATCATTAGCAGTAAGACTGCCAGTATCTTATGAGGCAATGTATTTATTTAGTGGCCACATAGGGCCAAGTCACCTCCTGTCAGTGTGCATGTACAGCTTAAGGCCAAATGAAAGTGATGGGCGTTTTCTAGCGCAAAACTATTTATCACTGCTTGCCCAAAGGTGATAGACAGGAGATTATGTTTTTGCCCGAGTTTTTGTGTACGTGCTTATTTCTGTTATAAAAAAATCTCATGATCAGATAGATGGATTTTAATGAAACATTCAGAAAATCATTAGATGTACATGTAAAAATTGATTAACTTTTGGTTACAATACAATTCAAGATGGTTACCATAGCTAAGACAATCACAAACATGGCTATGACTCAATCAGTTTTACAGATTTTGAGCAAAAATCTGGAATGATAGTCGCTGCAAGGGATCCCAAGCTAATACTCCAAGTGCTAACTGATCGCATGAGATCTTTGCTTAAAACTTGAACTATTGGAGTCAACTACTGTAGGTCAGACAGTGCACACCATATTCCATGAACTAACGACTGGATTTTAATCATAATTTCAAAAGTCAAATACACTGAACAAAATATAAACACCACACTTTGTTTTTCCTACCATTTTTCATGAGCTGAACTATAAATATAGATCTACAACTGATTAATATTTTCAATCAACCCAGTAAAGTATGTCCTGATGCATGCTCAATAATCCAGGTAGAAACATAAAAAAAAGGAAGGCTAATAAAGTATGGCCTCCACAGCCAACTGATTACGAAACACAATAATGGCTATACAGTAGTCCCTCATTTATCATGGGGTTCCCATTCTCAGACCTCCAAGACCGAGTGAAAAATAGCAAAATTGGAATACTAGTGCAAGTAGTAGTTTATTGTAGTATATATACATACACACACATATATATATATAAAGACATTTTAAACCTTTCCCACATGCTTGCAATATTAATAATACCATTTCTAAACTCTTAATGCTATAAAAGAGCACAGCATGTCATGATCTCCACTCTCTCTGCCACCGGCTGCTTTCAGCCACCTGCCAGTACTCTTGGCCACGCCCACTTCTCTACTGCAGAGCGGGAGATCAAGACATGCTGCAGGAGGGCGCTTCTCTCTGCAGGTGCACAGGTTCAGCAGGTGCTAAATAATTTAAAATAATTAATTTTAAATAAAAAAAATCCATGTCAATCATGTGGCTCATCCATCAATCAGTCAATTGTGTGTCATGTCCAATCTTACTTTGAAAAACCGCAAAAGAGCCAGTCCGCGACTGTAGAACCATGAATTAGTTAGGAGCTACTGAAACTGTAATGTTTTACAAATACTGAGCACAGATTTGTTGTGGTAGTAGTTGACAGTCATTCCCTATGTGTACTTCCAGCACTACATGTTAGATAAATGTCTTGCCTATTACTTTGACCTGTTCAAGTCAACTCTGTTTGATTATTCATTATTTCATTATTTGTCTGTTTGCAAATAATGTGTGCTAAGACAGCTCATGTGATCTTGCAATATTGCATTAGATTGTGCATGCAATTTTCAAGGTTTGATCAAAACTGATATCATTATATATTTTCCCCATCTAAAAAATTGGAATTAAAGGCAGTAAACAATATGCATTCTTTCCAAAAATACTAAACTTTTAAGTTTGTCTACTTTGCACCAGAACCAATGAGGTGGATAGTTCTCCTTAGCATTTCAATTCTTACAAATAATATTTTCTTTCATTAATTATCTTTGTTATCTTACTTCTTTGACATTGTACATGCCGTCTAAAATTGTCTTCATGACATCTTTTAAAACCGTTTTAAGTACTGTTTTCTCCTTATGTCAGTGTCATAATCAATCTTTGCCTACATTTGATCTATTTTAAATAATTAAACTACAGAGCAACTCTTTACCATACCATACCATATTATACCATACTACCATACCATTTTATTTCTAAAGCACTTAAAATACAACATAGCAGCCAACCAAATTGCTGAATAAAAAGAAAAAAAAGTACTAGTTTCAGCCTTTACCTTTACCAAAAATCATGATAGTTTATTATTTTGTTTTAAATAAAGATCTCATGATGGCTGTTTCTGCCTAATCTAATGTGTCTGGCACTGTCACTCTCCCATGCTCACAGTTTGTTGTAATACTGATGCAACCAATCTCTGCAGTTAGCAGGATATAAATAACCTGTTCCCTACTAGTGTAAATATTTCGCTAATAAGAATCTCTGCACCACCATCTGCCGCTGCATGGATTTGTTTCAGTGGTATTGTCGACATGAGAGGAGCGCAAAGGAGGAGAAGGAGAGTATTGGGAGTACAGAAGTGGAAAGAGGGAATTAGGCAGGAGAGTGGTTTGAGGGATGAGCAGTTAAACCATCTGGTCTTGCCTATCAACTCCTCCACTTATGGTGCACTTTAAGAGTTCTTGGTGAACTGACGTTGAAAAGCTTTGTGAAAGAAAATTACTTTAATATAACTCGTCATTTCTATGGTCATCTTTTTCCTGATTTGCTTTCCAAATGGGTTCTGACGTCTTCGTAAGATTTAGAGGAAATGTTTTACTTTATCAATTGTCAGATTGGGTCTTTGATTCCTTTCAGTCAAAAGCATAAATGGTATGAAAACGTGTTGAAAACATGCGGGTTTCCTGTACGCTACCCACTATGCGAGAACAGTGTGTTGCAGTGGAGTGTATAAGTAAGTGCATGCTTCTTTTCCACCAGCTGTTTTTGATTCAAATTTTCTCCAACGTAGGCAAAGGACCTGAGATGCTGTTTGCGGGGCAGAAGCTGAATGACAACGAGTGGCACATGGTAAAGGTGGTGCGAAGAGGCAAGAATCTGCAGCTGTCTGTGGATAATGTCACAGTGGAAGGTGAGTTTTCTTTAAAATGTGTGTTGAGTTACAATCAGGGGCATGTTCCTTAACAATGGTCACATTACATGGGTGTGTCCCTTTAAGTAAAGGGACACTAACAAGACACAATGACGGACACCTGAGAGACAATAGGGAACAGGCTGACTACCTTATTTTCTGGATTATACGTCGCTCCGGAGTGTAGGTCGCATCCATCAAAAAATGCTTCATCACATTTATTTAAAAGTATATTTCACAAAGTGCAAGAAAAGACATTTAATCTGAAATAACAATAATACACAAATGTATCATATTTTCCGCTGTAAACGTCACACCTTCTTATAAGTTGCGTCAGTCCATATTTGTCTAATAAGTGGAACAATCCATAAATATGCTGCTTTGCCGTATAAGTCACATCTGTTATGCATCACCGCTAACGGGTTGAACGACTACATAATTTTTAAACTTGACATTAACATAATAAAACTCGAGTAGAACTCGAGTAGTTGATGACGTCATAGGATCTCAAGATGCAAAAATAAAAAAAATAATAAAACTGCAAAAAAAACATCATTATTTACAAAAAAAAGATCAACAAAACATTGGGAGCATATATTTTGCTCCTACCATTTATCATACTGCAAATAAGTCACAGGAAAACCAAACCTATTAGTTATTATTATTATTAAGCTGCAAAAGTGAAAGAAATATGCGGCACATAAAAAACTAAATTAAAAACAGTGGGGCGGACGACCACCCCGCACCACCACCCGCAGTGGTGCGGATTAGGTTTAGTTTTACAGATTAATATGTTTATAGGTTTTTTATATGTTTAGAGATGAATATTTTTGCTTTTTGTTTGTGAATCAAGGTCAGAGGAAGCTGGTTCTGGTTCGGTCATTGGACCTGGTGTTACACCATATTCTGTGACCTGCAACAGTGCATGCAACACCGCCCCCTTACGGTCACAATATACGGTGTCCACAGAATATGGTATAACACCGGTTCGCAATGAGCTCCAAACAGTCAGGAAGTTGATTTATTTTCTGTTTCCTTACGGTAGTTGAACCGGAAGATTCATCTTTAGTGAAATATTTCCAGACTATTGATTTATTTCTACCCGTTTGCCTAGACTGGGCCTGCTCCGCTCCATCTGTCTGCTGGGAGGAATCCATTTTGTAACCTGCGCCCGGTATGGATCACGTGACGCAATGATCTAACGGCGACGTAATGACGTCACTACGAATCCTCGACATGAAACTTAAAAACTCGAGAGATGTCCTAGGAATCGATGTGTCAATTACTTTAGTAGTCTGTTAAAGCCCTAGTCACCGCTGACGCATCACGCTTGTTAAGCGTCACCATTGACAACCCGGAAATGTGGGCTGGTGTTGTGACAAAAATTGATGGGCTGCCAAACGGCGGTCGCGGGAGCGTGCATGGGAGGACTTTAAGAATTCACCAAGATTAACACATAAAAACAATTATTTGTTTGCTCAAAATTATACTTAAGGTATGTCTCAGTCTAACTTTTGCTTAATAAATGCACTTTGACCATCAAATCAGCTGCATTTCAAAAGCCGATACGCAGAAGTAGGAACGCGCACATGTAGGAGGAAATGTATGAAGGCAACAGACCAAGAAGTGATTTAAAGATGAAAAGAATGAATGAAAACAGTCATTTCTCAGCCAAAAATTGGTTTATAAATATGGGGAAAAAATCCATAAATATGTCACTTCAGCGTATAAGTCGCAGGGCATGCAAATTATGCAAAAATACCGTGACTTATAGGGCAAAAAATACGGTACCTGGGATCCTGAACCGGCTTAAGAAGCCAGCAAGTCCAACAAAAGCACGTTGCCATTCATGAAGTCGCTTCTGAACAACTCGGGGGTGCAGGGGGGTTAGTGGTACAGGACTCCCTCATGGCTGCAAAAGGTAATGTTTACTCTTCGGTTCATGTCAGTATGAATGAACATTTAATGTGTCTGTCAAAAATTGCGTCATGAATAGGGGAAAAAAACAAATTACAAGTTGCTTCGGACTATGCATCGCAGGACTGGCCAAGCTATAAACAAAAGTGTGACTTAAAGTCCGGAAAATACAGGACATGAGGGAAAACTACACCATGAAGGCTGAACAAATGACAAGAAAACACAAAGATTTCAAAACATATACACAAGAATAACAACATTTAAAGTAGTACCACAAACACTACCGTAATATGAAACACAGATTCTCACAGTCCTGGGAGCGACGCGAGTAACCCCCATTCAATTTACAATTCATATTGACAATATAAGTACCAACGATTCAATTGATGCATGGACAAGGAGGACCATCCCACCTGGCCATACAACATACAGTGATGTGTCAAAGTTATAAGATCAATAATAAAATGTAGAGCTCCACAGTAAACTGAGTCCAGTGACCGTAAACACTGAGAAGATGCATTAATGTATAAAACATCATCATAATCTAGAACCAACATAAATGTTGAACAACAAAGTATTTCCATGCTTTGAAAGAAAGGCAGGATCTGATTCTGAAGTAAAAACCTGGTTTGAACCTGACTCTTTTAACAAGATACTGAATATGTGGTGAAATGGAGAGAGCGTCATCAAGAATTAAAGCTGCAAGCAGCGTTGAAGGCCCTCGCAGCGAAGCGCCGCTGCGGCCTTACCGTGACAGCGGGAACTCCAGCGACTCTTCCCGGTCGCCATCGAGAACGCTCACGCTACCGTCACGCGCCCGTTCTCCGGAATGTGCATTCGCCGAACCTTTGACATCAGCTGCGACCGCGGATATAACTATTTTAATATTATAGGGGGCGCTCTAGAGTCAAAAGTTAAAAAACATTACTA